>NC_056748.1:758941245-759033745 GCF_019279795.1 Protopterus annectens | reverse complement strand
CAAAGTTTACATTGGAAGGACTCCATGAGTGATTTGTTTCGACCAGCACTGGCTGTACACTACAGAGAAGCTGCTTATATTTTTATTAATCAACTTGTTGGCCAGAGAGACTCTCCTTCAAAGTCCTGCCATCTACACACATTTGATATTTTTTTTTTCAAAGAGATTTTTAATTCTAAACTTGTTCCCATTTTAAATGAAAATCCATGGTAAAATATTTCTTAAAATGAATTTCTGTTGACCTCTCCAGTAAATGATATTAAAACATACACAAGCATGATTCCCAGCTAGTAGAATAAAGTCATTCCAAACCACCAGCTCTGATTGTGCTCCCACTGTCTTACAGTGAGGAATCCTTCCTTGGTAAGGATATGCAAAGACTTGGTTTCTGGAGTTGCTTGTTGCATTCATTTGGTGTTTTAATGAAGATAACGCCTAACTCATTAGAACTGACCAGTTACAAGGTCTCAGTGTTGCTGACGCTTTAATTTCCTTTGTTGTTGCAGCAACAGTATGTAGTTTAGTCCTTCTAAAAGTTCTCATTCCTCATACCAAAAAAGAAAACTTTCTTCCCCGTAGCTTCCTTCTGAAAACCCTGCCTAAACTGCAGTGATACTAATTTTCTTGCAGTGAGAATGCATATGCCATTTGACATTGTTCTACTTTTTTCACTGCACAGTGGGAAGTGTATCACAACAATCCATATGTACCATCCCTGGTAAATCCTTGACAGGCAGTAAAATTCATTTGTAGCACTCATTCTCAGTACTCATCATTATACTCAGGTTATATCTTTACTTACTAACATCATCATGTAACTTGTATCCTCAGCTAACTTAGAGTCAGGAAATTCACATTTTACAACTCTGGTTATAAATTCAACTGTAGGCAGAAAGATGACTTACAAACTGAAGTCTATGCTGTATTAAACTTAATTTCTTATGGATATCCTGCATTTATATTGTCAATAACAAAGGAACATTTATTATTGCAACACATCTTGATTAATTCTGTTAATGACCTTCCCCCCACCAAAAGAAAATAAAAAAAGGATAGAGAAACCTTTTACACTGTCATTGGCCAGGGAGGAGAAAGTCCCTCTCTCCCCAAATTTATATAGACAGACAAACAGACATATAGATAGATAGATAGATAGATAGATAGATAGATAGATAGATAGATAGATAGATAGATAGATAGTGGTTTCAAAAAGCCAAAACATCAGAGGATGTAAAAGAAACACTCTACATGATAAATGCTTGTATGTATCATTTTTGTACCAGCTACAGTGCGTTGCAAACTGCCCTGCATATTTTCACTTTTGCCATGGGACTTTTTGTCTGGGATACTGTTTCAGATGAAATAGCGTTACTAATGTTGCTAATGTAGAGTTAAACAGCAGCAATTAGCAGCAGCGTAGGTAAACTTACAGACTTTCTGCTACTCTTTCCATTCTGTAGTGGTAAATGTATTGCTGGCATCTCATTTTGTTCACCTAGATGTGTGCAATAAAAGCCCATAACTACAATGTTCTGCTGAGTTACAGCCAACTAAATAAGCACCCAGTGATTTTTCATCCAAAACTTGACTCAGTTTCTGCTGCACTGAAATGTGTCATTCTGTGTAATGTCTTGTTTTTCAAAGCACAAAGGCTGCAGTAATATAATGTTGTGGTTTATTTCAGTGAAGCTTGCAGTTTCACTGTGCATCCCTTGACTACTTATTCAAAGATTTTTACAAAGAAGCTAGCATGAAAGCAGCCATGGTGACACGTATTATAGTCAGTATAGTACTGCTGCACTGATCTGCCTGTGGTCCTTTTGCTATAATTGTGAAATATCTTCTGCCTTGTACACTGCTGCTATTACTATATCTTCAGTACATATTAAATGTGCTAATTATTGACTGCAAATTACTTTGCCCACATCAAGCATATATGTTGCCACTGAACACTGACAGTGATTTAGAATTCTAACTACTGTGTTTCACAGTTCTGTCTCTATAAATGTGAAATTACTTGCCATCTCGGCAGGACTTCATCACTGTGTTCCTGTACAGTGTTAAAACTTATTCCTGCTTAAAATAACAGTTTAAACTCATTAACAGGTTTTTAGAGTTCTCACAGGGAGGTACTGTATTTTTAAATGGAATTCCCCCAGATTCATGACTACTGATTCACAAATTCACATTTTCACATTTTCTTGCTTACCTTTTATTCAGGTGAATCATTACCTCAGTTACCCAGCAAATAAGTACAAATGAAGATTCAAAGACAACTCCCATCACTCTACTTAATACAGACTTCTCCAACTCTGTGTTGATAACTTCTTATTTAAATTGGGATCTCTTCAGACTAATATCCGTATTATGCACCCCAGAGATGCCACATGGAGAGATGTAAATGATCTAAAGACTGACATTCTTAACACGTAGTATATGTAATGTATCATACTTATGAAGTTCATTGCTTGTATGAATCAGACACAGTTGCCATCAGAGAAACATTGCTACATTTATTTATCAAGGATTCTTTCACCTAACTATAATATACTTAGGAACAAAATATTTTCTTTCATTAAGGGGCTGGAATAGGTTCTGTTTTTTGCTCTGATGCTATAGTGTGTGATCTGGTGCCACATAAGCTCCTTATAGCCAATCAAAGCTAATCAGCCTTCTACCTGTAAAACAATTAACAAAGTGATAAGCACTGCCTATGTCTACGTTTCCCTTTTCTCTTCCATAGTCATAGCTGACGATTCCTCCCTGGTTTAACCATAAATATCAATGATGATTTCTCCCTGGTTTAACCACAAATATCATAGAAGAGCATACTGCACTATTAGAGCTTAACATTAACTGGAGACTGTTTTCAGGTAATGGTATCCACCATATTGTTCAACTCTATGGATTACTCAATTAAAAAGATATTATCAATAGAACTACTGAAGTTTTTATAATGAAGAGGCTTTTCTATACAGAAGAGCACTTGGGATTGGTTCCTTCCTCCTCACCTGAAAATATTCATGTAGGTATAATGCCTGGCACCTTCAATAACTAACTTCCAATCTTTGCCATGTGGCTCTATTCTAACATTGGCAAAACTCTCTCATTGCTCTTTTTTTCTAAGAATAATAAATGTTTAGGTTGTAATCTTTTAGCCTCAGACTTAGACCAGTCAGCCCACCATGTCTTTACTCTGTTGATCTGAATACAAATGCACAACTCCTTAATAAAACTTATCTCTTCATCCCAGATTCTGTTCCTCACAAAACATGAATGCAGATGAAGGTCAAGTCTATTCCTAGGATAACTTGAGAAACCTAATACCTCATAATGCAGAAGAAGTCCAGGAAATAGTTTTAACCTGAAAAATCTACCCTCAACTTCCAAGATATTTTGAGAACTTTGAAATAAAATATCTGCTTTATATCAACCAGAAAAATTACTTCCATGGATTTAAAAGCATTCGTAGCTCTGGGAAAAAGTAGTCAATGCAATTTTGTCTTTCAGTACTCCCCTCACGAGGAACCTAACCATTATTTCCCTATCAACAGCCATCCTATTTATACTGTCTATCTCAGAGTAAACAGGAACTTTTGCCACCAATATAATAATTTTGACATATTGCTCTTTTACCTCACTCCCCCATCAAATGTGCTAGAGAAATGCATCCATGTCCAATTATTATATCATCCGTATACTCCTAAAAATGTCTCTGACCCTTAGCATGGTTTTTACCCTGATCACTTCAATAGATATATGTGTTTATTCATTTTTATTGATGATTTTTAAATCTATTGATGATCGCAACATACAAAAGGGTTTAATAAACATGAGCTATGCATGGAGTACTTCAGTCCTTTTTATGATACAAACATGTACCTGTTCTCTAATTTTGGAAATGATGTTTGAGGAAAAGTAGTGTTGAAAAGAGGAGTTCATTATTTTTCCATTTTATTCAGCATGTATTACATTAATGGATTATTATGCTCACTACTACTTCAAGGAACAGCTAATGTGATACAGCTCAAACCAACTACTGGGAAAACAACATTCAAGTTTATCCTAATGAAAAAAAAACGCAACATAAACACTTAATTTAATTACCATAACACATCCCATGGATGAGAAATGTAACCAAAATCTCATCTGCTTGAGTTGGTGATAGCTCAGGTGGATGTAAATAATCCCATAGTACCTATAAAAAAAATAGGTTAAGTCCCATGATGCCCTGTTCAAATTTCACCCAGAAGTATAAATATCACCTTGGGTCTTCCCTGAAGAGAGGCCACTAGCCCAGTCAACAAAGGATAAATAAATAAAAAAAATAAGATAAATAAGTGTAACTCAGTAATAAGGTAGTATCCTGGTTATATGAGTAAGATGAAGTTGTCAATGTTTTTCCATGGTTTTGCCAAGCTGACTTCTATGGGTTGGTCCTAGAAGTAGTGGTGAGTCCAACTAATCCATTAATGTAATACAGTGCACAAAAAATGGAGAGTGGATAGAAGGAATGACGCAGTCCTCATCTTCCTGTTGTATATGCTCACACATTATTTCTAAGATTGTAGAACAAGGATATGTATTTAACCTAAATTACTTTACATATAGTTCAAGTTGCTGCCTTATGACACTTGGTTTGCTGTTTTGCCTATCAGCTGGGGTTATTTTTGTTCATGTGGATTTTTGCTGTGATTTCCAATTTCCTACATATTAAGTAAAATGACATGTTCAAATTGCTCCCAGACAGGTACACAGGATATTTTGTCAGTATGTCTGTGTGCATTCTCAGTAGTTGTGTCTTCTATCCAGGATTGATTCCATTCATAGCTCTCAAGTTACAACTGCAGAATGAGACACACAATGCTGAATCTCAAAATGGGTAGCAAATGTCCCTCATGGGCAAGGGTAGCTGGTGTTGATCACAGACCCGCTCTGTTCATAAATTCATTCTGCAAGCTACCCAAAAAGTTAAATAGGGATACTTTGCCCTAGAACCTTTACAAGCCTAGCCATGTTAATCCTCGTAGTCTAGCAACTTCCTATGAACCTATGAAATTGGCAAAATAAAGAATACTTGCTAGAAATGCTAAATAGAAACTAACAGTAAGGATAAAATGTGTTACTTTACTCTCACAAAAGTTCTGTTGGTAAATTACTGATTCAATATTATTTACTATGGATTTTCAAAAATATCTAAAAAAATACATGCCTGACACATTAGTCTGGAACAAGGAACTTCTATGACATCAAACAGGAATGTTTCTTATAATGAAGTACATTTAAGATGCATGAATAAATGCCTTACATCTGTTGTCTACCAATATAAGATCCAGATACCCATGGCCCTCGGAGCAAGATAAAGTAGGTACTGGAAATAAATGAATGAATTAATGAATGAAAGAATAAATGAATGAATGAATGAGTTATCTTAACCTCAGTAAAATAGTATCAACTTACCTAAGGCAACCTTGGAAGATAAGTTCCACAAAATAATCCTCAATGCCTCTCAACTGTCCCTGCTTTGCAGGCATGTCCATGATTTGGGCTCAAAATCTAACCCTAATCCCCTAAAAATCAGTGACTTTCTGAGAAAATGTGGTGAACTCTAGTAAGCCAGTAATGACAATCACTACATATACAGACTGATTTTACTTCAGAATATGCACGTTAATTAATTTTTTTGTTATGTATTTTTTGCATCCCCTTCCTCCTCCTCTTTCTCCTCCTTTACCAGAAAAGCATCAGGCCTACATGGCTGCTCATTCCTTTCACCCAGGAATTTCACCCAGTATCAGTGTGCAAGCTGTAGGAGTGGGACAACAATCAGTCAGCAATAAGGGTTTTGTGCATTTGCCAGCATCCTGGCAGTGAAGGCATATTCTGTGGTCCGATACCAGATATGTCAACCTCTTAACTCAAGAAATTTGGACAAAACCAAACATAATGGGGGAGGCAAAGGCCCAAAAATAGGGACAGATTTTAAATACTGATTTGATAAACTTAGAATGTCACTAGAATAACAGGTTTTATAGGTTCATAGGTAGGTACTAGGCTATCTGCCCGAAGGCATTTATAAGCCTAGCCAGAATGTGTTGGCTTTCACCGCCCCCTTAGATTAGTTCCCTGTGTCTCTGTCCAGCAGATCCACTGAAGTGATCCCTGGGGTAAACTTTCTGTTTCCCATCTACACATCAAGGTTTCTCTTGAAGAGTGTTAGCGAGGAGCTCTGCCTAATGTCGATTGGAATCTTGTTCCAAAGCATGGGAAGTCTCTGGGACAGGAATCTATCCCTCCAGCATGTCCTATTTATTTTTGTGGCGATGTTTAGATCCCTAGAGCATGTGGCTTGAGGGGATAAGGTTTTCTTTAGGTGGAGCATGTCCTTCAATTCTGGGTTGGACATGGCCTTGTATGTCAGGCAGAGATCACCTCTGAGTAAGCGGTATGCAACTGAGTACAGCTGGAGTTTCTTCAGTCGAGCTGCATAGGGCATCTGTTTGAGGCCAGTGATCCTCTTGGTGAGGTACTTCTGTGGTATTTCCAGCTGTTGCAGGTGTCTTGTAAGGTACATCCCAAATGGGGCGTTGTACTCTATGATGGGTCTGATGATTAATGAGTACAGGGGCACAATGATTTCTTTTGATCTGGATGCAAACCCTTTCTTCTGATTAGGTGGGCCACATAGAAGGATTTTTTAACCACTTTGGCAATGTGATTATCAAAGGAGAGATTACTAAATACTTGGGTTCCCAGATCCCTTATTACATTTTCCATATTTAGGGGACTACCACATATGTGGTAGTTTGTGCGTACTTCGTTTTTTCCAAATGGGATGACTATGCACTTTTTGGCATTTAGCTTGAGGCCATGATTTTGACACCAGGTGTCTGTCTCAGTGAGACCCTTTTGGAGGATGTCTGTGTCAGCTGGAGAGTCAATTATAGTCCCTAGTTTGCAGTCGTCTGTGAACTTGGTCAGCCATAGTCCTCCTGTGCTTGCCTGTACCTCTGAGAAGTATATGCTGAACAGGAGAGGTCCTAGGACTGAGCCCTGGGGAACGCCACTTGCATGGGTGCTGAAACCACAGAGCGAGGGGGGAGGGGAGCCCCCCCCCCACTTTTACATAATCCATACCTTTGTCCCTTTAGTTTTCTGTGCACTTCCCAACTGCCACGATGACATCATGTCAGCGCACATATTTCCGGCCTATTTTTGCGAGCGGGAACAAACGGATTACTCAAAGCTGCTGCCAGAATGGAAATTTGCAGAAGCCGCCTGTAGAGTAGATACTCTGGACTGTAGACTAGGATGTAATTGCAGAGTGGAAATGGACAGAAGCTGCTAGGATGTAACTGCAGAGTGGAATGGACAAAAGCTGCTGGACTGTAGTTATTGTGTGTGTGTGTGTGTGTGTGTGTGTGTGTGTGTGTGTGTGTGTGTGTGTGTGTGTGTGTGTGTGTGTGTCCAGCAGGATACATCTGGTGCTAGAGGTACTCAGGCTCAAACCCTGTACCTTGGGTACAGGTAAAAAGAGACTAAAGGCTCTAGCCACCATCACTTGTGAATTTATGCCTCACATTTTTGTTCTGTTCCTCTAGTTTGCAGGAGTGGTAAAACAAAACCCTTTATTCTAGCAATTTTCTAAAGTTATAAAATCAGTATTTGAAATGTGCCCCTATTTTGGGGCTGTATTCCCTCATTATTGGCTTTGTTCTGTATTTTTGTGCTAAGAGGTTGAGAGCTATGGTGAGAAGTCAGAACTGAATTCACTAAATGATATGACAGCTATTTAAATTTGTCTTTCTATCTTTCAAGAAACTGCTAGTTTAGCTTAGTGGTATCTTGCTCTGACTGTAGTGCACATGGTTCTGGGTCCAAGACTTAGCAGTGAAATGCATGGAGGTAACATAACATTTTATGCAAGCAACTTTCCAAAATTATACACTCAATGTTTAAAATGTGTCCCTGTTTTTGGTCTTATGTCCCCTCCCAAATTGAAAATAAGTTCAAGAAGCTGTGCAACATGCCTATGGCTTACACTCTACTGTGAGTCTGTATTTATATATTGTGTATAGAAGTAGACTGTTATCATGGAAAGATTCTGAATAGGGCAGTTTTGTCATTATTGGTGCATGCATTTTGCTTCATTGCCTACTGGAAAAATGTTCAAACAATACATTTAAAATGCAATTGTGTGTGGAAGTAGACTGTTATCATGGAAATGTTCTGTATAGGTCAGTTTTGTCATTATTGATGCATGCGTTTTGCTTCATTGCCTACTGGAAAAATGTTCAAACAATAAATTTAAAATGCGCTCTAACTTAAGTCTAACAAGTGTGCTGCATTATACAAGGAATATAATTTAATACAATCAGGAAGGTGAATCAAGGAATGCATACATGTATGCATGGCCCTAAAAATGTGTTTGAAAACAGCCCAGAGGAAAGTGTGAAAGACTCAAAATCATGGGCAAATTTTAAACTTTACTCTTGTTACCAAAGCAATGGATGAAAGTAAAACAGTTCACACCACATTACCTTGACCTGGCCAAGCCTTTTGACACAATCTCCTACTCAGGTGTAGTACAAAAGATGAATGAAGTAGGAGCAAATGCTTACATCACCAGCTGCATTGCCAACTTGGCTCACAGGATGCAGGAGATCAAAACAGGGAAGAGACCAGTCACCAATGGAGTCCCCCAGGGTTTGGTGCTGAGACATTTTCTGTTTGGCATATACATCTCAAACGTAAAAGGAAATACCAAAGAGCTTTGGCCAGCTAAGTTTGAGATGACTGCAAGCTAGGAGAAGCTGTTGAATCCTCAAATGACTTAACCATCATGCAGGAAGGTTTGTCCCAAATAATAACTGGTGTCCAAATCATGACAGTGCCCTCTGAGAACTAATCCAATTGTTTGGCATTTGGGAACTTGTGTGTACAGTGACCTAACTTTCGACCGACATGTGCCCAGAGTCATAAGAAAGCCTTTCTATATTGCACAGCTTATAAACAAATTGATTGTTACTAGATCTAGAGTTGTTGTTGTCCCCCTTTACAAAGCTCTCATTGTGTCAATCATTTTGCATAATGCCCACTTTGGCATGTATCTGTCCAGCCCCGTGCAACAATTGGAATACCTTCAGAGATACCTTACTAAAAGGATACAAGTCCTAAACAACAGGTCTTGCATTGACCATCTCAAAGATTTATTACTATACTCAGTATCCTACAGAGTGCTTAGAGGTGACATGGCTGGCATAGAAAGCATCCTCTGACATAATACAGATGGACCTACTGAGCATCACAAAGTCAAATGGCATCAGAAATACTCAGTCCAGGTATCTAAACTGAATGTTGTGGAGAGATTAATATATATCACAGAGGCTACCACTGTTCAGGAACAGACTATCCATAAAAATAAAGCAAAGCTCATCCATCCATATTCAAATGCAACTTGGATCTAAGGATGGGTAATAGAAAATATACTCCAGGATTTCCCCTCATGCCACTAATGGAAAGAGGCAGTTCCTAAATGCTGCATCTGTTACATGGCCTCCTCAAATTATCTATGGTATGATCACAGTTGTTCTCACAACTATCAGCCATGGGGATAGCTAAGACCAATCAGCAAATGTCAATTCAAGCACCAAAAGGGAATTGGCTAAGCTTAAAATGTCCTCCAAGTGAACCTATGTTGTGGTAGCAAATAGTTATAAAACAATTACCCCTTTTAGTTCACTAAGTGCCCCAGTCACCCTCTCCCCCCCCCCCTCAGTCTTTAACAGCTTCTGGCACCCCTGGCCACTTGTAACCAATTTAGGGTCAGACCTAGTTCCTGCAACTCTCACCATGTGGGTTCTGTCCATGAATCAGTTGACAACCTATCTTGTGACATAGGGGTTTATGTTCAGGCTGGTGAGCTTGTCTATAATACCAGAATGGGGAATGGTGTTGAAGGCCTTTGCAAGGTCTAGGTAGGCTGTGTGTATCACCTTTCCCTCGTCTATAGCCTTGGTAACTGTCTCAAAGAAGTCCACCAGGTTTAGGAGGCATGATCTGCCCTTAACAAAGCCAAAGGGTCCAGTGTTTGAAGGTTCCCAATGTCTCTGTTAATGAGTTCCATGATGATGCACTCCATAGCCTTGCAGACCAAGCTAATCCGGCTTATAGGGCAATAGTTCCCAGGGTCTGTTGTGGCTCCACCTTTGTGGAGCAGAATAACCATTGCTGTGCGCCACTCTATGGGCAAGTAGCCTGTGGAGATACTGAGTTTGAACAGTGTGTTTAGGTGAGGGGTTAGTTAATCTTTGAGCTCATGTAGGATGCAGCCTGGGACACTGTACGGTCCCATTGATGCTGTGTTTTTGGCTTTGGAGATGGCTGTTTTAACCTGAGCGTCTGTGATTTCAGGAGCTCTGCATTCTTCTGGTATGGTTATAGGCCCTTTTGGGGTGAGGGGGGTAAAGTTTGCACTGAACCTGTCTGCCAGGATGTTGGCAATATCGGTCGGTTCAGTGTATTTTGTGCCATTCTCCACTAACTCCAAGCAGATCTGAGCACTGCCACTTAGATTCTTGACATAGCTAAAGAATGCCTTGTGGTTATCTTTGGAGTCCTTGGCAATTTTTCTTTTGAAGCTCACCTTGGACGATTTTATGAGAGATCGTAGTTTCTTGCTGATACTAATCAGGGATGTCTTCCCTTCTTGGGATTTTACTCTTTTCTGTACTAGTTTCCTCCTTCTATTGTATAGCTTGTTTATGGCAGGGGTCCACCAGACTGGTTTCCTTTTCTTGGAGGAGTGAGTCTTGGTTTTGCTTGGGATAGCACGATCCATGCATTCTTGTAGGTGCCCGTAGAATGCAATAGTAAAGGATTTTGCAGCTTGGACAGCATTATCCTTTAGCATGAGGGCTTTGAAACTTTCCACCTCAGTCTTAAGTAACGTGAAGTTTGCTTTTGAAAAGTTTTTCACAGTGGTTTCCTTGTCCAGGGGTGGGGGTGGAATGTGGATATCCAAAGTGATTTGTTTATAGTCAGATCTTACCAGCGAAGGGTTGACCTCTGGTGTGGAACATCAGTCGCCCATGTTGGTGATGACCAGGTACAACATGTCACCTCTGGTGGGAGTGTTGACCAGTTGATCCAGGGGGTTTAAGTTTATAAATTCTAGGAAATGTTGGGCAAGGGAGTTAGTACTTGAGTAGTTCTCCCAGTTAATGTTTGGGTAACTGAAATCACCCAATATTAGGGTGTTTGGTAGGACCTTTATGTTTCCAAGTGTTTCCAGAAATGCAGAATGGGGGTCCTGGGACATGGTGGCTGATCTGTAGCAAGCTACAATTTGAATTGCAGTTTTACCCGTTGTTAGTTGCACATGGATGATCTCTGAAGCATCGTGCTGTGCCACTAACCTGGAGATGTGGGTATCCTTGATGTATATGGATACACCCCCACCTTTTGTATTTTGGTCCGGGTACTGTGGCCGAAATGTATGGTATAAGTTGTAGCCTGGTAGTGCTGGGGTGCTCTCTAGAGCCTTAAACCAGGTTTCTGTTACTGCACATATATAGATTTTCTCCATACTGAAGAGTGCCTTGTATGCATGCATTTTGAGGTTTAGATTTCTGGCATTGAGTAGCATTACCCTCAGTTTTTTGTTACTCGTGCTATTTACGGTGGTGGGTTTGTCTTTTGAGCCTTGCCTAAAAAAGGCACTATGGGGGTGGCAAGAGCCTTGGCCAGTATTAGAAAGCCTAAGGGTGACAGGTGCAAGCCATCTCTAGCGAAGCAGAGTGGCTTGTCGAGCATGTCATCCCAGGCGGACAGACACTGGTCCCCTTTGAATGACACCAAAAATGTAGCCAATTGTTGAAATTGATAATTTTTTTCTTTATGTCATATCATTCTTGGTGAGGGCAGGATGCTACTCAGGGTCAGGGTCATACCAGCCTCGGCTATGTGATCAGAGAGGTCTTCCATGTCTCTTTTCATGTAGTCCAGGGAGGTATGGCTCAGTAGTAGCTTGTGTTTTCTGAAGGATACAAAGAGTGGAACTCATGTCTACTATTATTTATTGACTTCAGTCTTTAAAGATTTGCCATAAAATTACAATTTTAAGAAAAATGGACCAAGAATATTCATCAGAACTCTAGAGGTTCTATGAAAATCTGTACAGTTGATAGGTATGCCTAATGCCATTCAGTGGGTGGAAGAACAGATCATCTATATCACCACAGAGGCTCACACTGTCTTTTCCCTTTATGAAGGCTAGCAAGGATCTGTCACTTGGTGAGCATAGGACCCTCTATGATGTTGCATATTTGTATCCCTACTCCTCCTCTGAAGGGGCTAATGCAATACCCAGGCAGCTCCACCCCACTCTGCCCGTATTGGATAGCCACTCCTATTCTCCTCTGCCAGTGCCAGTGCTATCAAACACCCGGGCTGTTAATCAAAGTCAAGTCATCTACATGGCATCTAGGACTCTGTCCCACTATGCCACCATCACTGGCTATGTCAGATTAAATTGCATTAATCTAAAAACTTTATTTGTCAACAAGATATTTCAAATGTGACCTAGATTTGGGGGTCTTTGTCCCTGATTCTGGGCATGAGAAGTTGACAGTTATGTCTCTGAATAATTTCAACAACCAGTCTTCTACGTAAGCAAGTCTTGTGGAGGAAATATGCATAAAAAAGGAAACACACAAGAAAAGGAGGAGTGAAGACAACAAGTAATATCCACTAGCACAGTGATTGGATGTCATGCTCACACCACAGACACCCCAACTATGCTACTGCATTGTAATTCCTTTTATTTTTATCACACTCTATTATTTGCTTTTCTTTTTTCTCTAGTAATGCTTCATGATTATACCTTAAACTAAGTTAAAGCAAACATACTTTTTCTTTTTCAGAAAATTAGTTTTCAGCAGTATTACAGAACAATAAATTATTATGACTAAAAACTCTTTAATGTAATGTGAATATATGTGAGAAAATGGTCAGGTTTCTGCTTGTAAATATTAAGTTTCTGTTTAAGAGAAAGGCACACATTAAATCTGAATGGGTGCACTGTGGTATCATTTATAGAATAACAGCTTGTGCTGTTTATTTCATCCAGAGTGAGACACAGAATGAATTTTTATACTGTTCAATCAAAAATACAAACAACGGTATGGGAAACAAATAAATAGTACATGCTTCTGGTGGTGAAAGAGCAAGCATGCAAAAGTGAATGACAGATATGAAACTCAAATTCATTTTTATAAAACTTGATGGCCTCAGAACTAAACATAGAGGCCTTGCAGCAAAACTGAGGTGGAGAAATTGGATGCTGATGTGAATCAAAGGGGCCACAGGAATCTGTCCCTTTAGGAAACATTGGTACTGAATGGGAAGAACACATAAAGATGCTCTGCTTGGCAAAGAAGAGATGATTATTAAAGCAATCCTGAACATAAACTGAGAAGACAGACTATTAGAATTGTGTGATGGAGGATCAAGACAGCTGGGACCAATTAAACATTGCTGAGGACTGTGTTAGGCAATTAGTGAGTGGCTACAATGATTTGGACCACCAGAATGACCAGACAGAGAGGTTCGAGTAGGGGTCACTAAAGGCCATGACACCTGACTGTGAAAATGCATAGTTAAATTACTAATAAAAGATTGAATTTTGAGGTAAGTGGCACTCCACATGGGACTGTTGATCATGGAAATATGGTTCTAGCTGTTGTATCCCAACAGTAGATGCGGATATTACCAGTCATGGATCAGTAATCAAAACATTGTACCCAGCTGTGCAAAGAGTGTCATGAGAAGGGTGACTGCAGTTCTGAAAGACAAGCGATCAGGAAAATGCATTTCATAAGGAAATCATGTACGCTACAGAGCCCTTGTGGTTAGGAGGAAGGCAAGAAGACCAGCACAGACTAGACACTCAGGTACATTACAGGGGATTATGGAGGTTTGTACTATAAGTACTAGTAAGACATCCCAGAGCCACCAAAGAACTAAGTAAGGAAGAGATTAGTTAGAAAAACTATGGTGAAAGGGTAGTCAAGGGTGGAGGTGTACTATTTACTTTTACTTTCTATAAGTGAGAACATGTGGGACAGAAGCATGTGGAGGGAAGTTGGCAGAAAAGGACTATAGGAGGCAAGAAGAAGGTCCATTGTCTAAACGGGTGCTCTGAGCACTGAATTGGTGAAAAGGAGAGAGAGAGAGAGAGGACACCTCAGCAACTGCAAAATAAATGAGCACGTGGATAGAGGGGGTGGGTATGCTAGCAAAGAACTTGTTTATAATGAGCTGTTCCTCTTTTCTATCTTTTATATGCCATTGGACACGCTGAACTAAAGCCAAGGAGATACAAGCAGCTAGGTCACTAGAGAAGGAGTAGAGAGAAAAAGTATCAGAAGTGCTGGAGAGAGGAAAAAAGATTGATGTGTTCAAAAGTAAAAAGCAAAGAATGTTTCAGCAAACAAAATAAGAAAAAATGGCAAATGGCAAAATAGGGAACAACATTTGTCAAATGGATGGATGACTGACAAAAAGATCACCAGCACTAACAATCACAAAAATGACAAGAACCCTCCAATATAACCCTCAACAAAATACAAACATATAGCATAAATACATGAGAGAGTGTTTGGTAGGGGAAACAAGCCCCTTTGTACTCTCAGGTAGGGATATGCCCCTATCTGTCAAACTGCTACACACACACACACACACACACACACACACACACACACACACACACACACACACACATATATATATATATATATATATATATATATATATATATATATCAAAAAACCAGCCACTGGGGATGCACAAGCCAGTGCATTTCTTTGTGCCGGTCCCAAGCCCGGATAAATGGGGAGGGTTGCATCAGGAAGGGCATCCGGCGTAAAAATTCTGCCACATAACTTATGGCGTAAAAATTTCATATTTCCATACCGGATCGGTCGAGGCTTGGGTTAACAATGACCGCCACCAGTACTGTTAGCCAACAGGATGCTGGCGGAAATTGGGCTACTGTTGGCCGAAGGAGAAAAGGAGAGCGAAGGCATGCCCGAAGGTAGGAAGAGAGGAGGAAGGTTAGGAGTGTAGCAGTGAGGGTAGGAACTTTGAATGTTGGCAGTATGACTGGTATAGGAAGACAGATAGCTGATATGATGGAGAGAAGGAAGGTTGATATATTGTGCGTGCAAGAGACCAGATGGAAGGGAAGTAAGGCCAGGTGTTTAGGAAACGGGTTCAAATTGTTCTATCATGGTGGATGGCAGGAGAAATGGAGTAGGGGTTATACTAAAGGAACAATATGCCAAGAGTGTTTTAGACGTGAAGAGAGTGTCAGACAGAGTGATGTTTATGAAGCACGAAATTGATGGTGTAATGATGAATGTTGTTAGTGCATATGCTCCACAAGTTGGGTGTGCGATGGATGAGAAAGAGAAATTTTTGAGTGAGTTGGATGAAGTTGTGGTGAGTGTACCCAAGGGTGAGAGACTAGTGATTGGAGCGGACTTTAATGGGCATGTTGGTGAAGTGAACAGAGGGGATGAGGAAGTGATGGGTAGGTATGGTGTTAAGGAGAGGAATGCAGAAGGTCAGATGATTGTGGATTTTGCGAAAAGGATGGACATGGCTGTGGTGAATACGTATTTTAAGAAAAGGGAGGAGCATAGGGTGACATACAAGAGTGGAGGAAGATGCACACAGGTGGATTATATCCTATGTAGGAGGGCCAGTCTGAAGGAGATTGGAGACTGTAAAGTGGTGGCAGGGGAAAGTGTAGTTAAGCAGCATAGAATGGTGGTCTGTAGGATGACACTGGTGATCAAGAAGAGGAGGAGGAGTGTGAAAGCAGTGCCAAGGATTAAATGGTGGAAGTTAAAAAAGGGTGATTGTGAAGTGGAGTTTAGGGAAGAGTTAAGACAGGCACTGGGAGACAGTGTAGAGTTACCGAATAGCTGGGTAACTACAGCAGAACTAGTAAGGGAGATTGCTAGAAAGGTGCTTGGTGTGACATCTGGACAGAGGAAGGAGGACAAGGAGACCTGGTGGTGGAATGAGGAAGTACAGGAGAGTATACAGAGGAAGAAGCTGGCGAAGAAGAAGTGGGATTGTCAAAGAGATGAAGAAAGTAGACATGAGTATAAGGAGATGAGGCGCATGGCAAAGAGAGAGGTGGTGAAAGCTAAGGATAAGGCGTATGGAGAGTTGTATGAGAGATTGGACACTAAAGAGGGAGAAAAGGACCTGTACTGATTGGCTAGACAGAGGGACAGAGCTGGGAAAGATGTGCAGCAGGTAAGGGTGATAAAGGACAGTGAGGGAAAGGTACTCACAAGAGAGGAGAGTGTGTTGAGTAGATGGAAAGAGTATTTTGAGAGGCTGATGAATGAAGAGAATGAGAGAGAGAGAAGGTTGGATGATGTGGGGATAGTGAATCAGGACATGAAACAGATTAGCAAGGTGGAAGTAAGGACAGCTATGAAGAGGATGAAGAACGGAAAGGCTGTTGGCCCAGATGACATCCCAATTAAAGCATGGAGGTGCTTAGGAGAAATGGCAGTGTAATTTTTAACTAGATTGTATGATGAAATTTTGGAAAGTCAGAGGATGCCTGAGGAGTGGAGAAAAAGTGTTTTGGTACCTATCTTTAAGAATAAGGGTGATGTGCAGAGCTGCAGTAACTAGAGAGGTATAAAATTGATCAGTCACAGCTTGAAGTTATGGGAGAGAGTAGTAGAAGCTAGGTTAAGAAGGGAGGTGATGATTAATGATCATCAGTATGGTTTCATGCCAGGAAAGAGCACCACAGATGCGATGTTTGCTCTGAGAATGTTATTGGAGAAATACAGAGAAGGTCAGAAGGAGTTGCATTGTGTCTTTGTAGACTTGGAGAAAGCATATGACAGGGTGCCTAGAGAAGAGTTGTGGTATTGTATGAGGAAGTCGGGAGTGGCAGAGAAGTATGTAAGAGTGGTACAGGATATGTACGAGGGTAGTGTGACAGTGGTGAGGACTGCAGTGGGAGTGACAGATCCATTTAAGGTGGAGGTGGGATTACATCAAGGATCAGCTCTGAGTCCTTTCTTATTTGCAGTGGTGATGGACTGGTTGACAGATGAGATCAGACCGGAGGCCCCGTGGACTATGATGTTTGCAGATGACATTGTGATCTGTAGTGAGAGTAGAAATCAGGTTGAGGAGACTCTGGAGAGGTGGAGATATGCTCTAGAGAGCAGAGGAATGAAGGTCAGCAGGGCTAAGACAGAATATATGTGTGTAAATGAGAGGGAGGGTAGAGGAATGGTGAGGATGCAGGGAGTAGAGTTGGTAAAGGTGGACGAGTTTAAGTACTTGGGATCAACAGTTCAGAGTAATGGTGAATGTGGAAGAGAGGTGAAGAAGAGAGTACAGGCAGGGTGGAATGGGTGGAGAAGAGTGTCAGGAGTGATTTGTGACAGACAGGTACCAGTAAGAGTGAAAGGGAAGGTCTACAAGACAGTAGTGAGACCAGCTATGTTATATGGGTTGAAGACAGTGGCATTGACAAAAAGGCAGGAGTCAGAGCTGGATGTGGCAGAGTTAAAGATGTTAAGATTTGCACTCGGTGTGACTAGGATGGGTAGGATTAGGAATCAGTATATTAGAGGGTCAGCTCATGTTGGACAGTTTGGAGACAAAGCAAGAGAGCCGAGATTGTGTTGGTTTGGACATGTGCTGAGGAGGGATGATGGGTATATTGGGAAAAAGATGCTAAGGATGGAGCTGCCAGGTAAGAGGAAAAGAGGAAGGCCTAAGATAAGGTTTATGGATGTGGTGAGACAGAGCAAGATGCAGAGGATAGGAAGAAATGGAAAGAGATGATCCGCTGTGGCGACCCCTAATGGGAAAAGCCGAAAGATGATGATGATATATATATATATATATATATATATATATATATATATATATATATATTTAAAACACAATACCATGATAATACAGACATGACCAGTGCAGAAATATCCCAGAAGAAAGGAATGAATGCCAGTGCTCACCAAGAAACAACACCAGCAGTGATCTTCTATTATAACAAAATACCAAAAGCTATAGCAATAAAAGAACTCTGCTTTCCAGAGATGCGCTCCACATTAAATACTGCCATACAAAACATTCCAGTGATCATACTATTCAGCTAAAGATTATTTAATCACATGTTGCAAGTTTTTGTTTCTGGCACTTTGTGAAGTAATACAAACACATTGATCAATTTGCCATTCAATATTTGGCATTATACCCAAAGCAAGACAGAAACTATAAAGATCTAATGTAATGGGAAAGGTAAAATAAGTCGTTAAGAAGAGTACCAATGAGTGTTTGGACACTGGCTGATTTCTGGCAACCAAAGGTAAAATGGACTTTAAGGAGAACATCATTATGCAGACAGTGGGGCATTTACTTTGTAGTTATACTGGTGATTATTGTGCTCACAGTTTTTGTTTTTTTTTCATGTGAGATGACCATGAAATGGTAGTATTTAATAAATGTATGCTGGAATAAGTAACTGCTGAAAATGCTTCGGTGGAAAGGTTAGAAACATTTAAAAGTAAAATGCTATTGGTGCTGAGAGTAACAAACATGATTTTTTTTTTTTTTTTGAATGATGGCAGATTGGGCAGTGAAGTGTGGGAGCAATTTTAATTAGTAGTGTTAGAACAAGGACGTATTTTGATAGATATTTTATATTTAATGAGTAGCTACCTTCAGACAACTAACTAGGGATAGGGAAGCAATCTTAGTAACAATAGTATAGTAACTTTTAGTAAATGTTCAGAGGTTTTGACTGCACAAGATTTATGGTTCAGCTTTTAACTTTATTGTGCTGGCTGTGTATGAGGGAATGCATGTGTGAGGATTGTATAGACATGAGAGGAGGATCTTAGTAAATGTTAAAAATTCAAGTAAGTAATGGTTGTGTGTGTATGTATGTGCCTGTATATAGGTTCATAGGTTCATACTAGGCTATCTGCCCTAGGGCATTTATAAGCCTAGCCAGAATGTGTTTGGCTTTCGCCACCCATTTTAAATTTATTTTGCTATGCCCTTTTTCGAGGTTAGTATACTGTGCCTCTGTCTAACAGTGACACAGAAGTGACACCCGGGGTAAACCTATGATCTCCCATCCACTCATCAAGATTCCTCTTGAAGAGAGTCAATGAGGGACTCTGCCTAACCTGGACTGGGATTTTATTCCAGAGTGAAGGGAGTCTCTGGGTTATGAATCTGTCCCTCCAGCATGTCCTATTTATTTCAGTGCTGAGGTTCAAGTCTCTCGAGCGCGTAGCTCGATGGGATTTGGATTTTCTGAGGTGCAGCATGTCCATTAATTCCGGGTTGGGCATGGCTTTATACATCAGGCACAGATCGCCTCTGAACAGGCGGTATGCCACTGAGTAGAGCTGGAGTTTCTTTAACCGGGCAGCATATGGCATCTGTTTGAGCCCTTTGATCCACTTGGTGAGATACTTTTGGGGTCTTTCCAGTTGCTGCAGGTGTCTGGTAAGGTACATCCCAAAAGGGGCATTGTACTCAATTATGGGCCTGATGAGGGATGAGTAAAGAGGCACGATGACCTCCCCTGATCTAGATGTGAATCTCTTCATGATTAGGTGGGCTATATAAAATGTTTTTCTAACCACTTTGGCCACGTGGTTGTCAAATGAGAGATTGCTATCAACTTGGGTCCCCATATATATGTATATATATATATACATATATATATATATATATATATGTATAGATATATTTTTTATGTATTTATTTCACATTTGTTAACTGGATTAGTCCAACTGAGTTTGAAAACAAACCCATTTCCAGTGGAGACCCAAGGGGAAAAGCCCCAGCAAGCATAAGTAAAGATAAAGTGACAATATACACATATTAAATAATCACAATACAAAATAATTGCAAAAAGAAAAGGTTATTAGCTATTTGCATTGCATTGATAGTAAGCAACCCATGTTCAGTGGAGACCTAAGGGGAAAAGAGCCCCAGCAAACATAAGCAAAGGTAAACATACAGAACAAACAATATCTAAAACAACAATGCAATACAAAATTAATTATAAAGAGAAAAACAAAAGAAAACAATTATAAATATTAAGGATTGCACTGATAGCAGTGGTCAAAACGTACTACATATGAGAGTAAAAGCAAAAAGATAATTGTTGTTCAAAAGAAGGACAATATATAGACATTGATAGGAAGTGGTGGGAAAAGATAGTGTGGAGAATGGGAAGGGGCTATGACAAGGTTATAGTAGTAGAGCTGAGGGTTTAGGAGGTTAGTTTAAGCAGAAGTTACTAACAGAGAAAGAAAGTTAGGAGATGCAACAGGTTATACAGTAGGTCAGACTAAGACTATGTGTGGTCACGGCAACGGCATAATTTCAAGTTTGGTAGGTGGGATTTAAGCTCCTTTTTAAAACAGGGAAAGGAAAGGCTGGATCTAATATGGAGAGGGAGTTTGTTCTAATTTAGTGAGACAGAGTGTTTGTAAAGTAGTTCGGAAATATTCCTTTTGAGTTTATAAACTGAGAGAATGCTGATCAGCACTCCAGAAAGCCCGGGGGATAGAGAGTAACATGAGAGGCGAGAGCAGGGTAGGCAGAGGGATTGTTGAGTATGGAAAAGGTAGTGTGGAGTTGCGATTGTAGAACGTGTGGAAATTCCAGTCACTGAAGTTTGTTTAGTGAGAGGCAGTGATGTGAAGAGAGTGGTTGGTTTAGAATAAATCTAGCAATTTTGTTGTATGTTTGTTCCAGTTTCTGCTTTGAGGTAGTTTGGATATCTGTAATGATGGAGGAAGTGTATAGAAGACTATGCAAGAGAAATGCCTGTGCAAGAGTGTGTTTAGTGGCAGTAGTGAGGAACTTTTTGTTCCTATAAAGTAGTCCAAGTTTTTGGTGGATTTTTTTTGATGACCTGTTGTATGTGCAAGTCAAATTTTAGTTGGTCATCAATTATTACCGCAAAGAGTTTGGTGTGTGAGGCAGGGAGATAGTGGTGCCATCTAGGGAGGAAAGAGAAAAATTGTATTTAAGGTGAGAAAGTGTCTGAGGTAGGAAGAGAAGGAGATGAGTTTTCTTAGGGTTGAGGATTAGTTGATTGTTTCTGAGCCATTTTTCAACAGAGATAAAGGAATGCTGTGTTAGTGTTTGTAGTTCAGAGATAGTATTGGAGACAGATAAGAGAGTAGAGTCATCTGCATATTTATTACAGATGTATATTACAGATGAGAGACTGCAGGATGAATGTAGGTTGTTGGTAAAAATGTTGAAAAGGAGCGGTCCAGGTATGGAGCCTTGGGGTACTCCTGTTTGAACAGCAAAGAAGGGTGAGAAAGCCTGCTGCCATCTAACAGCTTGTTTTCTGCCAGTAAGGTAGGATTGGAACCAGCCAAGAGTAGAAGGAGAGAGATTTAGGTCTGAGAGTTTGTTAAGAAGGATGGGATGAGACACAGTGTCGAAGGCTTTAGAGAGATCAAAGAATAAACAGGATATGAGGAGGATTTTGTCCCTAGCTTCTGCAACCTTTTGAGTAAAGGTTATAAGGCAGTCGAGGTACTGTGTTTAGGGCAAAAACCATGTTGCGAGGGGGTGAGGAGATTTTCATGAATGACTCATTGCTGCTTGGTAGTAGCCTGATTAAATTGTAACTGTTATTCTAAGTCTTTTGGTTTAAGCACTTGGGCTTCATACCAGTTGTTTTACATTAAGAAGGTTTGTGGTCTGCACTGTTGTGGCAGGACAGGTAGCTTACATCCTTCTAAGTGGGAATTGCTGATTGAAAGCTCAGTGTCTGCTTTTCTAAAAGTGTATTAGTTCTGGTTTAAGCACTTGGGCTTCAGGCCAGTTATTCTACATTAAGAAGGTTTGTGGTCTGCACTCTTGTGGGAGGAGAGGCTGGATTCTGCCCTTCTGAGCTGGGAATTTCTGGTCACAGGCTTATTGTGCATGCTTATTTGAACTGTTTCTTTTTGAAATTGGTGCACCTTGTTGCTCAAGCATAGGACCAGATTTTCAGGCCTGCTGAATCTAGCTTTGTTTGTATAACTTCAGCACTGATCCAGGCCATCTTTTCTGGAGAAGGTTCCTCTGCACCCTAGTAGCGGGAGTGTGCAGTTACAACTTGTCTGATTGAAGACTGCTGGAACAGGGCTCAGTTTTGAGTTTTTTCTGGTTAATTGGGTAACTTGTTTAAATCAGATTGTTCATTTTCTATTGTGTGATATATATATATATATATATATATATATATATATATATATATATATATATATATATATATATATATATATATATTGCCCTTTATTCAACTGCTTTTACTGTATTTGTGTTTCTTCCTACTTTATTACTAGGGGCATTGACTACAACTCTGAACTGAGCTATATAACAATAAGAATCTTTTTATGTGCATTTAAAGTGTTTTTTTTTTTATTGTATCTGCTTTATTTTCTGAAAAAAAAAAATATATATATATATATATATATATATATATATATATATAGATAGATAGATAGATATATACTTGTTTCCCACCTTTCTAAGCTAGTATAGTCCAGTTTTCAGGTTAGTGCTGAATTCAGGGCTGTGTTACAAATCTCTGTGTTTGCCCATACCTTACTTGGATAGAAGGAAGTTTCTCTGTTCACCTGTGAGAGAGGTGAGCTTTGAGCAGCCTATCTGTCCCTGGAGGAGTGGTTTCAGCCCAGAAAGTAGTACTTTATTGGCCATTTTGGGCTAATTTCTATCTCTTTCATTTCCCTGCTATAAAAACCGCAATTGCCCGATTTTGCACGCTGGGCAGTGCCAGTTAGCTAGGGTATATCTATTCCCGGCTCCATAAAGTTTCCTCCTCAATTTTTCCCTTGGAACTAGACAAACTTTCAAGTTAAGCACTCGAGCCATTCATTTCTCAGCTGTCACTTGCTCAAAACTCATAGCAAGCACTTATAAACCCTAGCACTACAGAAGGACAAGGCTCTTTATTCGACCTTACCAGACATTCAGTAAAACAGTTTACTGTACCTATCCAGGCATGTCCAAATGGCAGTTTCAGGTGTACTCTCCAGTCCATCTGGTGAATATGGACATTTTGAGGCAATGTTACAACTGCCTCATGTACACAGACAACCCTATCCTCCTACCACCAAACACTAATACATGCGAGAGATGCAATTATACAGCCAAACTGGAGACTAAGCTCTCTCAACCCAAGACTGGATCAGACAATCAAGAGGATTAGGGAAATACTGGCATCACACCACCAGTCTTACAGAGACCCATTAAACCAGCACCGGCAAAAGACACATGTAATTACACGAAAACATAGTTGGAGGCTCTAAATAAAAATCTGCAAAAGCAACAGAGCCCTCCAATGCAGACATCCAAGCAACCTCCACCCCTCAACACAAACCATGAAACACATACTTTACAAAACCAGTGTGCCATGCAATCACACCCCTCAAGGAAAAATAACATGCCCAACATACTAGTAATAGGTGACTCTATAGTCAGGCACACTGATGTCCCACTCACTAGGCTGAATAAAGAGAAGGTTACTGTTACCTGCCTGTCAGGTGCCAGGATCCGCCACATAACACAAGCACTCAGGTCACTCCAGAACAATTACAAATATGACTCTGTCATTGTCCATGTTGGTGTGAATGACCTGAGCCGTACCTCCCTGGACTACATGAAAAGAGACATGGAAGAGCTCTCTGATCATGTAGCTCAGGCCGGTATGACCCTGAGTAGCATCCTACCCTCACCAAGAATGATACCACGGTATAAAGAAAAAATTCTCAATTTCAACAACTGGCTAAGTTTCTGGTGTCATTCAAAGGGGATCCAGTGTCTGCCTGGGATGACATGCACGAGAAGCCATGCTGCTTAGCTAGAGACAGCTTGCACCTGTCACCCTTAGGCTTTTGAATACTGGCCAAGCTGGCACCCCCATAGTGCCTTTTTTAGGCAAGGCTCAAAAGACAAACTCACCACCGTAAATAGCACAAGTAACAAAAATCTGAGGGTAATACTACTCAATAACAGAAGTCTAAACCTCAAAATGCACACACTTGAGGCACTCCTCAGTATGGAGAAAATCGATATATATGTGCAGTAACAGAAACCTGGTTTAAGGCTCCAGAGAGCACCCCAGCACTACCAGGCTGCAACTCATACTATACATTTTGGCCACAGAACCCGGACCGAAATACAAAAGGCGGGGGAATATCCATATTAATCAAGGATACCCACACCTCCAGGTTAGTGGCACAGCACAATGCTTCAGAGATTATCCACGTGCAACTAACAACAGGCAAAACTGCAATTCAAGTTGTAGCTTGCTACAGATCACCCACCATGTCCCAGGACCCCCATTCCGCATTTCTGGAAATGCTGGGTAACATAAAGGTCCTACCAAACACCCTAATATTGGTTGATTTCAACTACGCAAACATTAACTGGGAGAACTACTCAAGTACTAACTCCCTTGCCCAACATTTCCTAGAATTTATAAACTCAAATGCCCTGGAAAAACTGGTCAACACTCCCACAAGAGGTGACAACATATTGGACCTAGTCATCACCAACATGGGCGACCAGTGTTTCCCACCAGAGGTCAACCCCTCTCTGGTTAGTTCTGATCATAAACAAATCACTTTGGATATCCACATTCTGCCCCTACCCTGGACAAAGAAAACACCATGAAAAACTTTTCAAAAGCAAACTTCACATTACTTAAGATGGAGGTGGAAAGTTTCAAAGCCCCCATGCTAAAGGATAATGCTGTCCAAGCTGCTAAATCCTTTACTAATGCATTCTACGGGCAGCTACAAGAATGCATGGATCATGCTATCCCAAGCAAAACCAAGACTCACTCCTCCAAGAAAAGGAAACCAGTCTGGTGGACCCCTGCCATAAACAAGCTATACAATAGAAGGAGGAAACTAGTACAGAAAAGAGTAAAATCCCAAGAAGGGAAGACATCCCTGATCAGTATCAGCAAGAAACTATGATCCCTCATAAAATCGTCCAAGGCAAGATTTGAAAGGAAACTAGCCAAGGACTCCAAAGATAACCACAAGGCATTCTTTAGCTATGTCAAGAATCTAAGTGGCAATGCTCAGATCTGCCTGGAGTTAGTGGAGAATGGTACAATATACACTGAACCAACTGATATTGCCAACATCCTGACAGACAGGTTCAGTGCAAACTTCATCACAAAAGGGCCCATAACCATACCAGAAAATCACAGACACTCAGGTTAAAATAGCCCTCTCCAAAGACAAAAAACACAGTATCAATGGGACCGGATGGTGTCCCAGGCTGCGTCCTACATGAGCTCAAAGACAAACTCACCCCTCACCTAAACACTCTGTTCAAACTCAGCCTCTCCACAGGCTACATACCCATAGAGTGGTACACAGCAGCAGTTATTCTGCTCCATAAAGGTGGAGCCACAACAGACCCCGGGAACTATCGCCCTATAAGCCTGACTAGCTTGATCTGCAAGGCTATGGAGCACATCATCATGGAACTCATTAACAGAGACATTGGGAACTTCCAGACACTGGACCCTACCCAGTTCGGCTTTGTTAAGGGCAGATCATGCCTCCTAAACCTGGTGGACTTCTTTGAGACAGTTACCAAGGCTATAGATGAGGGAAAGGTGGTACACACAGCCTACCTAGACCTCCCAAAGGCCTTCAACACCATTCCCCATTCTGGAATTATAGACAAGCTCACCAGCCTGAGCATAAACCCCTATGTCACAAGATTTGTTGCCAGTTGGCTCACAGACAGAACCCACATGGTGAGAGTTGCGGGAACTAGGTCTGACTCTAAACTGGTTACAAGTGGCATTCCCAGGGCTCAGTCCTAGGACCCCTCCTGTTCGGCATATACTTCTCAGAGGTACAGAGAAGCACAGGAGAACTATGACTAACCAAGTTTGCAGATGACTGCAAACTAGGGGCTATAATTGACTCACAGGCTGACACAGACATCCTCCAAATGGGTCTTACTGAGACAGATACCTGGTGTCAAAATCATGACCTCAAGATAATTGCCAAAAAGTGCATGGTTATTCCCTTTGGAAATAACAAAGTACCCACAAACTACCACAAAGGTGGTAGTCCCCTAAATACGGAAAACGTAATAAGGGATCTGGGGACTCAAGTAGATAGTAATCTCTCCTTTGATAAGCACATTGCCAAAGTGGTTAGAAAATCCTTCTATGTGGCCCACCTAATCACAAAAGGGTCTGCATCCAGATCAAAAGAGGTCATTGTGCCCCTCTACTCATCACTCATCAGACCCATCATAGAGTATAACGTCCCATTTGGGATGTACCTTACAAGACACCTGCAACAGCTGGAAAGACTACAGAAGTACCTCACTAAGGGGATCACTGGCCTCAAACAGATGCCCTATGCAGCTCAACTGAAGAAACTCCAGCTGTACTCAGTTGCATACCACCTGCTCAGAGGTGATCTCTGCCCAACATACAAGGCTGTGTCCAACCCAGAATTGATGGACATGCTCCACCTAAAGAAAACCTTATCCCCTCAAGCCATACGCTCTGGGGATCTAAACCTCACCACACCAATAAATAGGATGTGCTGGAGGGATAGATTCCTGTCCCAGAGACTTCCCATGCTTTGGAACAAGATTCCAGTCTACATTAGGCAGAGCTCCTCACTAGCACTCTTCAAGAGAAACCTTGATGAGTGGATGGGAAACAGAAAGTTTACCCCGGGGATCACTTCAGTGGCTCTGCTGGGCAGAGGCACAGGGAACTAATCTAAGGGGGCGGCGAAAGCCAACACATTCTAGCTAGGCTTATAAATGCCTTTGGGCAGATAGCCTAGTACCTACCTATGAGATAGGACAGTAGTTGAGTATGTATACATTTTTCAATATATATCTATAGATATATATATATGTATATATATTTATATATGTACGTGTGTGTATATATATATATATATATATATATATATAGATAGATAGATAGATAGATAGATAGAGATATAGATATAGATAGATAAATAGCTATACATATGGGTCTATGTTACATAATTGAGCCACACTTTGCTGAAACTCTTTTCGTAGAGATGAAAAGAGCGAATGTTGAATAAAGCGAACACTCAAATCAGCAAAACATACCACAGGGAAAGGAACCACCTTATGAACACCACACACACACACTGCATTATGTCAAATCCACCCAGGTGAGGGGCTGCACCCCCACTCCTCCCAACGATATATACCAATAACGAGATTGCACTACAGTAGGGAAAAGGGCAGTTTCATAACATTTTCCATCTGATTCCTTTCCCTGTCGAATTTTTCACTGATGTGAACGTTCGCTTTATTAAATGTTTGTTCTTTTCGTCTCTACAAAAAATGTTTTGCAAAGTGTGGGTCGATTATGTGAAGTAGACCCATATGTGTAAATATATATATATTGAGAGAGAGAGAGAAAAGGATATTAAAGGAAGAGAGGACTTAGAACAGGAAAGGAAGAGAGTGTGGTCCTGGAAGTATCATAAGAAAGTCAAAGGAACTTGAAGAAAGGGAGAACAGCTCTGTTTGTAGAGTAGATAGGATTTGCTCAAGAGGAATGAGAGGTAGAACAGAAAATTATAGTTCAATTTCACTGTGCAAAGCTGATGCAAAATTATTTGTCAAAGTATTACTGGCTCAATTGGAGAGACTACTGTCAAAGGTTATAGAGATCGAACATGCAAGTATTGTGAAGAAGAGATCTCCTACAGACCACTGGTGGCTTTTCAGCATTTAGTCTGAGCCTATTTTAGTTCACCAAATCATGATGGTATGAGAACCAAAGGAAGTGGTGCATCATTATTCATTAAAGATAAATACACCTCTAGATTGGTTATACAGCATGATTTCCTGGAATTACTTCAGGTGCAAGTAACTGTTGGTAAGACCTCTCTCTTTAAGTCATTGCCAGTCATTGCCAGCTATAGGACCTCCTCCATGAATCAGGACAACCACTCAGCCTACTTGGATCTACTTGAGTCAATCAAGATACAACCAAACACCCTGGTTTTGGGTGACTTTAATTACCCAACAGGAGGAACAAATCCACCAGGTGGACATCTGCCTTCAACAGGCTATACAATAAGAAGAATAAATTGCTAAGAGAAGGAAGAAAAGATCTCAAAATTGGAACTTAAACAAGCAAGTAAGACTGCTTGTGAAGTCCTTCAAAGCTAAATACAAATTAACTTCCCGAACTAAAGACAGCCATAAGGCATTCTTTAGTTACATTCATAACCTGAAAGGAAAGTCCCAGATTTGCAGTGAACTAGTAGTTAATGGTACTACATATACAGAACCTGTGGCTATAGCAACATCACTCCCCTGTCCCAAACATACATATCCTAATGCATCCCTACCACCTGTCCACCACCTAGTATCTCTAATAAGCAGGTCTTAAACACACTCTCCAAGGCCAAAAATACAACCACAGTGGGACCAAATAACATCCCAAGATTTGTTCTACAAGGAATAAAACAGGAATTAACAACCCTGGGTACTCTTTTCAATCACAGCCTAAGCACTGACTTCATCCCAGAGAAATGGAAAAACAGCTACCGTCATCCCTTAACACAAAAGGAGTGTATCCACAGACCCTGGAAACTATAGACCTATTAGCTTGACCAGCCTTATCTGCAAGGCCATGGAATGAATCATCATGGACCTTATCAACAAAGATACAGGAAGTCTCCAAATGCTTGACCCCACATAGTCTGACTTTGTCAAGAGGAGATTGTGTCTGTTAAACTTGATGGACTTCCTTGAGACAGTCACCAAAGCTGTAGAGGAGAGTGAATCTGTGCATGTGGCCTATCTGGACTTGGCCAAGGCCTTTGACACCATCCCCCACTCAGGCACCATTGATAAACTCTCCCAGATGGGCATCAACCCATATACTGTCAGGTGGGATCCGAAATGGCTATCTGATAGAACTCATACAGTTAAAATAGGGGACTCCATCTCCTCCAGCAAACCCATAACCAGCGGCGTCTTACAGGTATTGATTCTGGGACCCCTACTGTTTTGAATCTACTTCTCTGAAGTCCAGGCAAAAAAACAAAGGTCTGTGGATGACAAAGTATGCAGATGACTGCATACAGGGAGTGGTCATTGAATCCCCTAACAATGTCAACATCCTGCAAGAGGGACTTACACAGACTAATGATTGGTGCCAAAGTCATGGTCTTAAACTAAATGAAAAAAATACATTATCATCCCCTTCAGTAAAGGCAATGTTCCTTCAAACTGCCACATCAATAGCAATATCCCAGGCACACATTCAGTGATGAGAGATCTGGGCACATAGGTTATCAGCAATCTTACCTTTGATTACCATGTCTCCACAGTGGTAAGAAGGGCATTTCATATTGCTCATCTCATAAGCAAGGACATTCCCTCCAGAAAAAAGAGGTTATAACCCCCCCTGTACTTGTCCCTCATCAGACCAATAATAAAGTGCAATGTTTCCTTTAGCATGTACCTTTCCAGGCACCTGCAGCAACTGGAGAGACCAAAAAGGTTCTTAGAAAGAAAATTCAAGATCTCCAGCATCTGTCATATGTGGACACAATAAAATCACTATCACTATACCCTGTGTCATACAGACTGCTCAGAGGTGACCTGTGTCTTGCATATAGGGCAATCTCTGACCCTGCTTTATTAGAAATGCTGCACACTTGCAAGTCAAATGGGACACTGGTCACTCACTCTAGGGACATTATCAGACTCTGATGAAGCAGTGAGAGCGCTTACTCTCTTTTGTGTGCATTAAAATTTATTGTTTTACCTTCAGCTGTGTTAGCTTCGGTACTTTTTTTGTTTTTCTTAGTAGTTACTTATTACTGTACCGATCTATTTTTATTCTCAGCATACTTTTGACACAAGGGTCAAGGCTGATTTTCCAGGGTCTTGGCTGCTTGTATGGCTTTTTGGAAAGTGACTAATTCTATAAGCTTTCTAGAGGCAGCTATTTGGTCCTCTATACATACTTTTCAAACAACAACAGACGAAATTCCATTTCCAGGTCTAAAACAGGCTTTGCTAGGACCTTTCTCTAGGGGCTCCTGGACTCTCATGTTTCATCCTCTCAGGCTTTTTAAATTTAGTAATCTACCCACACAACTAAGAATACTGCAGCAGTAATTTAATGAATGAACATAATACAGCTGTAGGTAAACTTACCATAATAGTAGATGTTTCAGTAAATCACTGCTGCAGTATCCCCTCCCGCCTACCCCCTTCTGTTATTTTCTGTATTGACAGGGTTGGGACCTTCAGGAATAACTAACATTTACCTGGTGCATCAGAGCCATACCTTCTCAACCTCTTAGCACAAGAAATCTGAGCAAAGCCTAAGATAATGAGGGGACACAGACACAAAATACGGACAGTTTTTAAATAGTGATATTATGACCTTAGAAAGTTATTAGAGGAACAAGATGTATTAGGATGAATTTTCTGAAGGCTATGAAGTCAAAAATATAAAGATCCATCATTATTCAGTGAACGCAAACCCCAGTGATTTACCAGAAAACAACACATTTTTATGAAGGATAGTTCAAATATACCACTTCCAAATCTGGAAAATTCAGAGGTATGATCAAGACCCCCAGCCCCCCCCCCTTTTTTTCTTTGGCAAGAAATTTATGACACCCACATTGCTGGCTTTCTCCCTCTGGAGCTTGTGCCATCAGCAGCCTGGGTGCCTCTGGGAGGTGGTCAGAGGCTTTGGAAGAGCAGGCAGCTGTTATATCTTTGGCCATTCGATCATATCATACATTGAAGATGTAATGGACAAATCTCTGTATAGGCATAATTACCAGTTGTTTTTTATGAAAACAATAACATCATACAGACAAAAAATGAATACTTGAAGCAGGGAAGTATGCAGAGGCAGTAAATTTAGAAGTAAACATCAGTTATCTGCGGCTGCATAGTACAGTTCCTCCCACAGCAATGTTTTTTTTTACTTTCCTTCAGTTTAATTTACTAAGTATTCATACTTAGTGATAATCTCTATCCTGTCACTAACTCTTTCCCAACTCTCTTTCTCTTTCACACACACACACACACACACACACACACACACACACACACACACACACACATTCATGACTCAGTCGCTTATGCGTTTAATCCTTTACTTTGACAACTGACGTATAATTAGCAACGTAATCAGAACTATTTTTAGTAAAGATTTACTCATCCTGTTTGCAGCACAGCATTTGAACAAATTAGCATTTAAATTAGCTTTATAAGAGTGTGATATTGGGTCTATATTATAACCGCAAAACCTCACATATGCAAATATGGAAACGTCGACACATATTGAGTGAACCGCGAAAACACTGAACGTCCTGAACCACAAAATTTAAAATGTTGAATCGGCATAGTTGGCCAACCTCACCGCCCGCTATGTATTACCTACCCAAACAAAATAAATAATCCACATACACAACAATAACAAAACCCTACCTCTAACCCTAAACTAAAGCTTACATATATTACTATGTATGCACTTACCTTAACCTGCACCCTAATCCTAAGGTCCATAACTATTGCACAACTACGTTAAGGAGCTATACCCAAACAAAATAAATAATCCACATACATACACTTAACAAAACCCTACTTCTAACCCTAAACTAAAGCTTACATATATTACTATGTATGCACTCCCGCACCCTAACCCTAAGGTCCGTAACTATTGCACACTTACCTTAAGGAGCTATACCGGAGAGGGGCCAACTATGACGATTCGACATTTCGAATTTCACACTTCAGGATGTTCGGTGTTTTTGCGGTTTGCTCAATATATGTCAACGTTTCCGTATTCACACAACTGCAGTTTCGCAGTTGTAATAGGTAACCATGATATTATATAGATTTTCTTCATGCTAAGGTAACCAGTTTGCTGTGATGCTAATAAAGGCACAGTTCTGCTTTTCAGTGATAGTTGACAAAATTCTATTCAATTCAGGATTACATGCATGTGAATTTATGAATTCATTCTCCAAACACAATTTCACATTAGTTGTAAGATAATAATGTAGAAGCAGCAAAACTAACAAAAAAGGTCAGGGCAAAAGGTTAGAAATGCCTATAATACCTCAACATCTAAGTTGCAAGAAATCTGGACATAGCATAATTTAATGGGGGACAAAGTCCCAAAACTAGTTACAGATTTTAAATATTGCTCTTATAAACTTAGAAAGTTGCTAGAATTTTAGCATGCATTTTTCTGAAGGATGTGAAGTCTGAAACCCAAATGTGTGTCACTGTTTAGTGACTTCAGTCACCAGTGATTTACCAAAAAAACATAGATTTTATGAGCAACAGACCAAAGATATAAGCTGAAAATCTGAACAGTTGATTGTTGAGATACCTGTTGTAACCATAAACCACTAAACACTAATTTCCAGTGAGAGAAACTCACTTAGATTTGGTCAGGGATGTTACACGCAAGTCTGAATTCTAGTTCTGAATCAGTGACTTGGTGTTTTTGTGGAGTCTGCTTGGAAAGCAAGCAACTGTGACTAAATCCCAGGGAAAATGCAACCGAGACAGTTAGATATTGGTTGGTTGACTAAAGCGCGTAAAGCAGCATCAAAAAAGCAGACTAAATTCTATTCATGCAAGTGATAGCAATGTGTTTTGTAATACCTGCATCTCTATCTGCATATACATATACACAGGCACCCAAGTGTGTGGGACAGCCTCATTTATAACAGACATTGTTACGTTAAAATGTGTTAAGTGTCATGCTGAAGTCCATAATGTCCATAATTGTAACTGAGTCAAATATTTTCTGGGAAATGCATTTTGTACTCTACTGTACACTCTAGGTAGTTTACAATGTTGCAATAGCCGAATTGTTTATACATTTATTCCCTGCATGATTCTCCACAATGTTTCTTTAAAATGCAAATAATTTTAATGATTAGGGTATGTTTGTTTATTGCACAAACGTTTCATATCCTGAACCTAACAAGAATGGTAGTCACTAACACTAGACAATGCACTTTCTCCCATTAGATGATAAAAGATATAGTGTGCATTTCAAGAAAAAGACTTTGGGGTGCAATTATTTACATTGTAGCTGGGTCTCCAAAGGTGCCAGAATATGCTGAAGGCTGGGGGAGGGGTAGTGGTCCAGAGGGGCATGTACTGACCTGAAAAGAGCATTTTTTATTTTTTTCTTCTAATGTTAACTATGATAAAAGATGTACAAATATGATAAGTGTTAAATAGCCGCATATGCGGATAACTGTTGTTGCATTAAGAATAATTCCATATAAATTTCATAGTAAAATTATAAATGAAACTACTGTCTCTCATCACTCCATTCCAGTGTGAATGGGACACGTACTTTCACCTAAATGCCTGGTATTTGAGTATACCATTCAGAAAGACTGCCTGTGTGCTAAAAACTTGAATGAGTAAATGAAAGGAGGACAGAAGTTTTAACAGGCAACATTAAACTCTGATGTCTGAATGTTATTTGGGCATTGCAAAACGTAACCTGCACAGTGGTGAACAATTGTAATTGTTATATGGCATGGACTCAATGGCTTCAGTCTGTTTCTGGCCATAGTCCAGATAGCCTAATGTACACTTTATATTGTGAAAGTGGATATAGTGAAGACAGGTTGGCAATTTCAAAATTCAGAATAAAAATGATACATTGAGCTGTCAGTACTACAGTCAGAAAGAGACTAAAACCAGAGTTCACGCTTTTGCTTCCTCTGGTATGCCCTAGTGTGTTGAGGACAATAAATGTTGGTTTCTGAGTTTGATTAAAAGAACACACACACAAAGGTACGGCCACAGACTTTGCTACTTAAATCTATATTATGAGTGTTCAGTCCAACTGTAGAAAACAATATAGAAATAAAATGCAAATTTGCATAAAATCATTCTGGGTTGTAGGAAAGTACAGTTGTATAAGCAAATTTATGATCCCTGCTGCAGTAGCCTAAGCTATACATTGTATATCCTGCAAAGCTTCAGGGAACCTTTCACTCACCTAAACCATTAGCTTGAGCTGAGCTGACTAAAAAGACAGGTTTGGGCACCGAGACCTTCAGAACTTTCATGCCAACTTAGAGAGGGAGGCTGAGCCCTGAGGAGACATTGTTATGAATAACAAAAAAAAATCAAATGCCTATACACTGGGATAAAAAACATACCAAAAACAGGGGGTGGTGGTGGATGGAGGGAATGGCTACTACAGCAGTGATCATTTGAACATCTACTGCCATGGCAAATTTATTGACACAACTGTACTATGTTCTTCATATTGATCATTGCTGTGATAGTCTAAGCTGTATGGGTAGATTACCATAGCTTAGAACAACTGGGAGGCTGAAGAAGAAAGGTCCAGGAAGCCCTGGAGAATGGCCCTAGCAAAACTTGATCTAGACCTGAAGAAAGAATCTGTCTTGTTGTGATTTGTAAAAGTATGTACAGTGGATGAAGCTGCTGCTTCTAGAATACTTCTATAATTCAATCCTTCCCAAAAAGCCATAGATGAAACCAAGGTGTGACAGAATATGGCTTGGCCCTGTCTGGAACAGTTTTATTATGGTGGGAATTACAAAGGTAATAGCCCAAGATATCTATTTGGAAATAGTCTGCTTTGACACAGGTTGCCCCTTCTCCTTACCTTAACAAGAATTGAACAACTGAGTGGAAGTTCTGAAAAATGTTGTAATGTCAAAATAGTACCTGAACTGTCTGTCAACATCCAAGGTATGAAATATCCTTCCTCCCTCATGTTGAGGCTCAGGGAATAACACAGGGATATGGATAGCTTGGCTTTAAGTCTTTTCTCCCCGGGCCTCCACTGAAAATGGACTCTTCTTGGCCTAGTGGACTTTCCCAGTCAACAAATGCAATAAATAAATAAAATTAATAAATAAGTAAATTTGAATGCCATTTTATGCATAAATAAGGATTAGTTACAAAGGAAACTCTGTCCTCTGGAAAATGAAATATGATTTACCTACTGTAAGAGTTTACAACTTAGATATTCTTCTTGAATAGGTCAGGATTAAAACTCTTTTTCATCTTAAAAAACCTCTAGTCAGCCATATGAGGTGGTTCCAACTGAGCATGTGTTAGCTTCTCTAACACAAAATTACTGTTCCAAAGAGGACCCACTGATTTTCTTGGAGGTCTCTTATGCAAAACCCCTTTAAAGATATGTTGACATGGGAATGCCATGAAAAAGTGGGCAGACATATTGAAATGGTAAACAAATCAACCTTGATAGAGGAGTAAGACCAGCAAATAGAAAAGCAACTCACACAAATATTGTAAAACAAGTGAAACACTGCTCTGAATGGGTTCAAGTTATGTTTTTGGCACCAACTAAAAAACATTTTCCATTTGTTAATTTATGATTTTCTAGTAGAGGGCTTTCTTGCCCCCATTAGTACCTCCTGCACATCCTCAGTAGACAAGTGCCTAAATGGTACTAAGACCCTAAGATCCAGGCAGTCAGTTAAAGTTGTTTGGGTTTGGGAAGCATAAAATGTATTTTTTAACAAGAAACATCTTTATTAAATTATAGGCAATCATACCTTTATATAAATGAAAACAAACCATATTGACATGTTTTCAGTTGCAGACATTACAAAACTTATAATCTATCAAGTCATTGTCAGTCAAATATTACAAAACACATTAAATTCCTGCCTTCCATTAAACCTCATTCCTCCTTCAAAACATTATTCTGCATGTTTCCCAATGTAATTTGTTCCTACCCTTTTCTAATGCTCCCACTTCCAGTTATTTTTCTCTGTTACTATATTTATTACTTTTAGTACAGCTGGTTTAGACTTTGCTTTCCATTTTCTAGTAAATTATTTTTGGCAGCCACCAAAATTAAACTCAGCAGGGCCTTACTATGTCCAGGCAATTCTGATTCTGTATCACAGATTAAAAAAAATAATTTCCTTAGTTACACCAATTTGTTCACCAGTATTTCTGATAGAGTACTCTGCAGGGAATGTTTTAAAGTCTGCTAGTGCCAGCTCATTACAATCTGCAAAAATATGTTCCCCAAATACCTCTTTCATCTCTGTTCTTGTCTGACTAGATCCGATCTGTGAGGAAACTTGTGGTAATTGCCCCTGGCCAATTCCAAAAGAAGGGATAAACACTGTTGCCTGAGCCAGAAGGCAGTCACCACAAAGATCTTGGGGGATTCCTTGTGAATCTTAAGAACTACTGTGTACATCAGAAAAGGTAGGACAGGACAAGAATTATGAATATTCCTGTCCAAGGAAAGGAAAAAGCATCTGTCTTCCAGGCTTTCTTGCATGAAGACTTGGAGCAGAATTTTGCCAGCTGATTTGCTTTTGGGAAGGCAAAGAGGTCTACTTGAACCCCCCACAAATGGATCACATCTTGTAAGACCCTAATCTAGTTTCCATTCATGAAGGTCTGCCTTTGTCCTACCCAGCTTGCCTGCCACACAATTTTGCACTGACAGAAAGCAGAAAGTAGAGTGAGATTCTGCTGTAAAATTAGATCTCATGATAACATATCTAGTCTGCAAAGGAGGTAAGACCTGGTTCTTCCTCCCCTTTTTACGTACCATATCACTGTGGCATTGTCCGTGACAACATGAAGTGGTCCTAGGGACCAAAGGTGATTTGGAAAGCTGAGTGCCTTGATAAGGGCAAACATCTCCTTTACATTCATGTGCTTGTGGCTGTGTTTGGTGTTTCAGATACCTTGAACTTGTACCCCCCTAGCACAGTGCAAGGTAACTGTGGGGACTGACTGCTTTGGAGAAGGAGGGGAAAGGGAGAGACCTGGATTCAGGGTACTTGATGTCTCCACCAAGTGATTTCTCTTCTCACATGTCCCAGATCTGGACTCTGAAAAGATAACAGGTATTGGTGCTGGGACCAAATAGACTTCAGATACCACAGTACCTTTCTCACTGTAGTCTTGCAAGGGGTATCGTGGGAATCATAATGCCATGAGACTCACAATCCTCAGGCATCCCCTCACTTCCCCATTAAGGGGACCCCAACAGTCAGAGAAGACATTGTTAACCCCCAATCTATAGTGGCTGTATGTGTAACACCAAAGGGATCAGGGGAAAAACTCTGGAATAGATCTAAATGTAGCTATATTTTTTCCTGTGGAATGTTCTCTTGGAATCCTAGCCTGTGTATGTAATCTCTCACCAAACAGAAAGATTCCTGACACATTGAAAAAAGAGTCTGCATAGATAAGTAAGACATCTAAATATGGAAAAATGTGGATACCGTGTAGTTTGTAATGTGCTATAACTGGAGCTCGACACTTTGTGAACGCTCTTGGGACAGTGGATAGCCCAAAGGGTAAGGCAAAGAATGGATAATGTGATCCAGATCCATAAAACCTTAAGAAACATCTGAAGCCTTAATTGATAGGCATGTGATGATAGGCATCTTTTAAATCTAAGGTTACCAAAAAATCTCAAATGGGGAAGAAAGGGTAAGAGACGGTTTTGTGAAAGGATCGTCAACTTGGGTACTGTCACAAACTGATTTAAGAAAAAGGTCCATAACTGATCTCCAAGCATTTTTTTTTGTGCATCAAAAAAATTTTTGAATGAAAGCCTCTTCCCTACTGGGAAAAAAACCTATTTCTAGTACCCCCCTCCCAATAAAGCATGTGCTGTAGGATAGGGGGGACAGGGGGGTTTGATCTGGGGATGTGGAATAATTCCCTGCAAAGAAGGGATCTCTTCCCACTGAGCCAGTCTCAGAACTCATTTGTCTGAAATTGCCAAAGAGAGAGAAATGGAGATTATGACTTTCTGGAACAGATAAGAGACTGCCAGGTTGGGAGTTGGGACAAGGCTCCTTACATACTCATTCTGACTTTTTTTGACTGTTCTTTGTTCTGGAGGGGTTCTGCTTTCTTTTAGGGAACCTCCCCACCATTGTTTTTAATGTCTGCTTACCAGCATATTGCTGAGACTGTTTGTTTTGTTTCTTGCCACAGTTGGACAAGAGAGCAAAATAACCTTTGGATAATTTAGACAAGAAGGATAAAAAAAATCTGAGAAATTCCTTGTATATCAGCTTAACCCTCTCATCATATTTTTGATAACTTTTGCAGCAGTGGCACCAACATGTCTATCCACAGGTGAATTTAAAAGCTCATTTTTACATCCACTAGGAGACTCTGAGAATGAAGCCGGGCAAACCTCCTCAACACAGTACCAGTGGCAACCTCACTGGATGTAGTATCTATAGTTATAAACACACTTTAAATGGCTAGTGACCTGAAAAATAAAAGAAACCGAACCACACAAAGCAGATTTTTCCTCACAGGGAGGAAGTGAAGATTAAACATTCATCATATTTTCACAGTTAGTCACAATAAACTTTAACATATGAGCCTGACAACTCAAAATTATAAAAATTAAAGTTCCAGAAACAAACACTTCCCCCAAACTTAAACATTATATTACCATCTTACCAAAAGGAGAAGGATTAAAATGTTTGGCAGCAGCTAGATTAACTAAAGCTATAGCTGCTGGGTCATGTTTGGGAAGAGTATATAAAAACTTAAAAGAATGAGGAACTTTATACATTCTATTTGCCTTTTCATGGGCAGTAGGCTGAGTATCAGGAAAATTGCAGAAAGTGACACACACTTCCTCCAGAGCTGACATAACTGGGGAAATGGGTAAAGGTTTTTGAAATTCCTTCTGTAACTGTTGATGGTATTTTCTGGGGGACTGAGAAACCTCTATGTTCTCCCGCAGAATACACTTGCACATTCTGGAAATAGTCTGGGAGAGAGAGAATCATTGATAAGGAGATTCAGGTGACATGCTCTCCACTGAGTCTGGATCAGAATTCTGATGGAAAAATGTTCTATCACATTTCTCCCTGGATTTAATTTCTTGAATCTTTTTAGGAAAAGAGGAATCACTTTTTCTTTTACCAGAAGCCACCTGATAAGAAAGGTGAATAGCCTGTACAATACCCTCAGCTGGACTTAATAAATGACTCCTGTCCAGAGAAACCGGAGCAGGAGAAGCTATAAATTTAGTTTTCTGTTTCTTTTTGGCAGGAAAATTAAGGCAAACACATTTTAATGGCACCACTAGCTTCCTCAGAGGCACAACATTCTGGTTAAGCAGGGGCACTTTCTCTACCCCTTCTTGCACACCAACAAAAGTGGTTCTGCCTTGCCCACTAAGGGGAGCCCAGTAGCTGCAGAGGATGTCGCTATTCCTCCACTGTATAGTGGCTGTATTTGCCACACAGAGGGATCCATGGAAAAAGGATAGTGGTCTGAGTAACCAGCTTGGCCATAGCAGAGCCTCTCACCGGCATCTGAGGCAAATTACCAGCCTGCTGTGGTGGCAAACGCCTTCACTGAATTATCACTTAAGACATAGGCAAAGATACATTTAAATAAAAAAAATGTGAGTAACTTTTACTAGCTAAGAATTATGAGTAATAGTCTTTGAAATGTAGCAAACTATTTATTGACAATTATTCAGATAAAAGTGTATTGCCTGAGCAGCACCAAACACTCCAAAATATTGTTTCTTTGTGGTAAAAACCACCACACCTCCCATGCACTGGCATATTATAATCATTTGAAGTCACTGCTTAACAATAAAAAGACCTGGTTTCCTGATAGGATGAATTTGCACAGAAATGGCTCCTACTTCAGTAAAATAGATAAATTTGCCACCAATCTCCCTCACAGGACCCACCATTGTCATAGCAATTAAACTGACTTGAACTGCACAACTACCTAACATACTTACAACTAACTACAGCACACAAACTCATTCATCATCCAGAATAATGCCCTGCACTACAAAACTTATTACTACCCTACTGTCCAGCAAGGGACCTCTGTTCTAATAACAAATTCTTATTACTTACAAATAAGTCAAATAATGTTGCAGGAGACACTACTTCCAACATGTTGCTAAACTCTAGAATAGTATCCCCACACAAATAAAATTCTCCAACAAACTCAGTAGTTTGAAACCACTGCTTAAACAGCATTTTAACCAGTCCTGGTCCTGCACATATTCATCACAAGGTTAAGACCTTGTGTTTATTCACTGCACAATATTCTCCAATTACATGCTCTCATCCTCTCACTGAAATTAACATGCAATTTTTATATCTAACTGCTGCCTGTACAATCCTCTAAGCTGCACATGGGATTTCTCTTTAGTAACTCCCACTTCTGTAAAATCTTAGAATGTATAAATAACTACTGTTTGTGTATAAATGTAAATAAAAATATAACTCTGTTATATATCAATATTGTTTAAAATTGTACTTGTTTTAAAATGTATTATTGGAGCTTTTCTCCTCGAGTCTCCACTGAAAATGGGCCACAAGCCCAGTTGGACAAACCCGGTTAACAAATGTCAATAAATAAATAATAAATAAATAACTAGAAATTGGAATAATGCAATGTAAGCAAATAGAGCCGAGCTTTTTCCCCCGTCCTCCACTGAAAATGGATATTAACTAGTTGGTCTTTCCCAGTAAACAAAGACAAATAAAACAAATACATTTGTTGAGTAATATTTGCTGAGTTTTACAGTGTCAGCTTTTCTTTTAACTGAAAAAAGTAATATCTGTTGAAATAAAATGGACAATTATTTTTCCCTAATAGCTGTGAATACCTTTCATCCTCTTAGCACAAGAAATTTGGTTAAAGCCTAAAATAATGGCGGGACAAAGTGCCAGAAGTAGAGACAGATTTTAAATGTTGTTCTTATAAATTTAAAAAAGTTGCTAGAATAACAGGATTTGTGTTAGCCTGCTTTTTCCCAAGGAAATGAGGTCTGAAACTCAAATGCATGCAGTTATTTAGGGATTTCAATCCCGATTGTCAGAAAACCACAAATTGTATGAAGAGAATAGGCAAACAAATTGAAATAAAAATCTGGACATTCTGCAAAAATATGTACAGTTGAGAGGTATGCATGCTTAAAATTAAAAAAAATAATAATGTTCTCTGGAGCAGCCTCACTTATGCAGGAGTCTGATTTTCTGAACCTCCTACACACTCATGTATGCCCACACCTACTCACAGATACCGGCAGGTACAGGCACTCGCTTACACTCATATATACACATACACTCCCGCACAGGATATACATGCAATCATACATTCGCATATGCGCACTCAGGCACACACAAATATACACGCACTCGCCTGCAGTAATATATACATACTCGTACACTCGTATAGACGCACTGGCGCATACTCACATACACCCGCTCACACACACTCGCATATACATATGCACTCAGGTACAGTCGCATACACGCATTTGGAAACACTGGCATACATACACTCAGGGACACTTGCTGACAACCGGACAAACAAACACACACTTTCCCTGTTCTGATGTCCCTTTTCTCTTTTCTCTGGCACAGCTTCTTATTTAAAAAAATCTGAGCCAGGAGCTGGGAGCACAGATCATGACTTGATTGAGCCCTATCCCCACCATCTGATTGTCATTTAAAAATTACATATACCATCAAGTTAATGTGGTAGCTTTTCCGTTTCTATCTGCCAAACACAAGGTGACGTGTCGCGGAAAACAATAACTATTTACAGTTTTCCTTTGTAACTTCCCGGTTTACATAGTTGTGCAAGAATACATGTTTTAATCAGAAATATACTCAGCAGGGGGCAAAAATGTAAGTTTCAGCCATCCATATTACTGAATTGCGACCTGGGGTAAAATCCTAGCATATATCAACGTGTATGGCTGTCCGTCTTATTGTCTTTCTACATGCATCTATCTGCTTGCAGATACATAAATATAATAATGAAGATGATGATGATAATAATATTATGAATCCATCGCATCCTTCTGAGAAAAAAAATGTGTACTTCTGCGTTATCTTTGCTTGATTTTTCTGATACAGAATTTCACAAAACTGAATCGTTTCCAGAAGTGCATGTGTCTTGTTTATTTCAACAAGGGACTAAAGTATGCTACGAATTTTAAAAAGTCTTTTATAAAAATTCAAATAAAAATTTATTTCCTATTTACATTTAATGAATGACAACAAAGCAAAATGTGTATATTAGTTGCTACTCAGTATTGTTACCTTTTAGCAATAGTGAAGTGTGCTTTAAACAAAACTTTTTGAAAACAAGTTTGACGGGGAAGACCACCTTTTTTAACAATTGCTTACCTCATGGATTAACATATCTAAAATATGCAGACTCAAAAAAGTGAATCTAGATGTGTAATAAATGCTATACTGTTTCCATAAGAAATAATTCAATGATACAGTTGATATCAAACACATTTACATTTACAAATAAATATATATATGTATATGTATTATTATCGAACATAATACTTCACTCCAAACGTTTTGATAAAATTCGCTTTGCATAGAGGTTCTTTGGAGTGCATTTTAAGAACACAAAATAGTCTGATGCCCTCTCTTGGCCAATCAAAACTTAAAAAGGCTGACATCTAAGTTTAAAGTGGACCAGTGTAAATCCATCTTAAAGTTGCACAATGACATCGAGGCAATTGTTTGAACATAATGATTTAGATGCCACATTCTGACATTCTTCTGTTCCTTTTGCAAACAAATTGCACAGTCTTTTAAAAATTAAAAGGCATAATGACCCATAAGTGCAGACATCTTTCCAAAATCTGTATTTAAACTGAACAAAAATATAGATCTAGTGAATGTGCTGGGCATTATTATTAAGTTAAGAGCCTGTGCTATGAGTGTGGACTGAAGGCGCAGTGCATATGGCAAATACCTTTGTATTTTTCCAAACTCCAAATACTGACAACGACTAAAACCAACGAAAAAGTTGAACCCACTTGGGTGAGCTTGCTATGAGGTCCGAAAATGTTAGCAGGGGAAAAAAACGCAGTTAATAAAAGGAACACGTATCTCAATACCATTTCATTCAACTTCTGAAATAAGAGCGATAGTCTCTCTCCCAATGAGTGCTTGAGCTGACTCCTTACATTAAATTTACAATGCAGTTGACTCTTTTACATGGACAGCAGTCCTTACAACACCCTAGATCTCAAGCATGTAATATGCAATGTGATTGACTTTATATCTGTTGATTTTCCATACAGCAAAAAAATATTTGTAACAAAAGTTCATAAACTAGAACTGTAATGTTAGCTTCTGATACAAAACAAACAGACACACGCAAATACACTGTGCTTCTGATATACCATGTTTGTTTTTCAGACACAGGCGAACACAGCTGATAATAAACTGCTCCTTAAGACTCCAGAGGACCAAACCCAGAATATTTAATATGCCATTTCTCAATGCAGCATGAATTGCCGCCCCTTCTAATTTTGATGTCCAACTCTTCTTTACCCCCGTTGCTTGGGAAAGGCAACATTTCACGATTCTGAATAGGAAAAGAGTGGCAGGGTGTAACTGAAAATGAATGAGCCTATGAATTAACGAATTAATAAAAAATAAATAAATGAACAAATACTGGTATTACAATTACCCTTTTTGCATAGGGCTAGAAACATCAGGATAGAGAGGAGCCATGTTGCCACTAAATCAAAGTTGTAAACCACTGGTAAATTATGGCGGTATTATTCTATATTTCTGAAAATAAGTGACTGGAATGCTGTTTTTCCTAACGGGCCCACATAGTTGTTCTTACTTCTGTGTTGTGCATATCTGAGGTTTTAAAACTGTACTTGTCTTAGAGGCTTGTTCACAGAAGAGAGAGAGTGCTGGATTACGTAGAGAAAATAACACAGGCATATCTTATTTTTCGTCTTCTCTTTCTTTACGAGGATCAATGATATCATATAGTGTTTTCATATTATAAAAATGTAAATTAGTTGATACTGTAGGGTAAATCCCATAGGCGAGTGTTTGTGTCTTTTTTCTTCTCATATTGCTGTTACAGTCATCAAGGTCATATTTTAAACAAAATGCAGCGATACAATCCATAGACTATATTTTGTAAAAAGAAGTTGTTGTTGACGCTGCTAAAAGAGTGTGGCGCTTTCTTGCTGCTCCCATCGCAGCCCAGAAGAGAACCGTGATCAAGCATGGAAGGAAACCCTATTCACAGGATGAAGCTATGGCTGTGACACTGGTTATCTTGCCGGAGTCATCCGACCAAGGCTGGAGGTTCTGCAAGGCAAACAGCGATGAGTTGTGCAAACATATGGGATCAGGCTGAAGAGGTTGGTTAAGTGTTTTCTGAAAAGCTTCCTGCTGAAGCTGCATGAGGATTCTGTTGGCCTGTTGCCTTTCTGCTTCTCTCTCCTCTGCTGTTTGTCGCCTAAATGATTGAAAAGGGATAACAGTTAATCCTTACCTCATTAAACATCGTGCATGGGCAAATGTTCTGACAATGCAAATATATATCAACTTGACTTTTTCCTGGAATGCATTCTAGCTTTATTTATGTGGTAGTGTGTGTGTGTGTGTGTGTGTGTGTGTGTGTTAGAGAGAGAGAGATCCTTGCAAATTAATACCGCGTGTTTCTTATGTTGTACTTGTCAACTGCACTTGTAAAACAGATGGTTTGATCTAAAATTTGATTGGAAGGATGATTTGATGTACAATTATTATACAACACATATGTAATACATAGTGTGTTCTCTGTTGTACTTCTGAATCAGGGGATATTAAACTGGAAAAATAAACATTGTAACACTGGACTCATTCCACAAAAACTCGTGCAAAAAAAGCACTAAACCCATATCAAACACGCAATAACTTCATGAATCATTAAGATTCAGCACAATATTTCTGCAGAAACAAATTACACTGTTAGCTCGTTTCATACACCTGTCCATTAAGTTGTAATACATGACACTTTCTGAGTGAGTTACTATACATTTCTCTTGTGGAAAAGCTAGCAGCAGTCTTTATGTGTTTTGTTGGGATGCACCAATTTTCAGCAATCACTAAACAGTAGCTCCACATTTCTATTTAAATATCATTTCAGTGTGTGTGTGTGCGTGTCTAAGTATGCTCGCACCGCAATTGTAGAGCAAGACAATCTGGGAGTATGAAACTTTTACGTTCAGAAGAATTCAAAGTTATCTGCACCATATACATATTCAGTACATTCATATAGAACAGGCAGACTGAGTTTTGAAGGTATCATTTATTGACGTGCATATATTAAGAGTCGCGTACTTCAGCACAGCTGACGTTTTTCTTGGATGTGACATCATTATTTGTTTCTTTTATTTTCGGCATACTTCACTTTCATGCTTCACTGTTACGTCATTTGAAGTTACAAATGGAAATAATACATTGCATTAGTAAGATGAGATCTAATGGTAAACAGATATTAAATATACTTTGAACAGCAGTTCAATCTATTAAAACAGCAGAATGACGTTTTGTACTGATGCTTAAAATCAGCAGCATAATAAGAAGTTGTCGATCAATCGAAAAGGGAAGGAGAAAACTACATAGGGAAAATGGAAATTGTGGGAACAATACATACAGGTGAGGAATGAGGTAAAAGAAGGCATGACTTAAATGAACTATGTAATGTTTGACTGAAAATGATTGGGTAGATTTTAAGTGATGTATAATGTTTGCAACTGGGAGTGTGTCAGTACGGTTTGTATGGTAAAATGCTTGCAACTACGATTGTGTCAGTGTGGTTTGTTTTCACTTATGATTTCTTATGTCGTAAGTGATGGTTTAATAAAGATGTTTCTTATTTAAAAAAGGGGACGGGAGCTGAATAATTTATGTAACATTGAATAAGTTAAGATATACAGCAATATATGTGTTAAGTATAATACCTGTTAATGTTAATCTAATACAGTTTGATTACTTTTGTATTAATGTAAATTTGCCTATGTCACAAGTGATAATTCAATAAAGGTGTTTAAAAAACAATACTGTAATGCTTGAATGTTTTTGTATATGTTTAATGCAAAAGTGAGTAAAATAATATAAATGTTCATATAACATAATTTGTTTGGTGGCTATCCATTACATATTTTTTTCTTTCAAATTCAGGTAGTTCATTATTTCTATACCTTTTATAAGACTCTTTTCATTGGACCATGTATCTCCTTTTTCTAATCTGTGTACCAAAAGCTATACAAGTTAGATACACGTCTAACATCCTTATATTTAGTATTTGTTCTGTACTCCTTGGACATTGCATGTGAGAATATGAAGTAATGCTATGATAGTCCCTCTTCTTCATATTCTGAGAGAAAGATCCCAATATTTATTTATTAACATTTGATTACCAGGAAAGTCTGACTGGGTAGAAGCCCATCTTCAGCAGAGGCATGGGGAGACAAGCTCCAAATTATTACAAAACATTTTAAGAACAATAATTTTGCAATCTTCAAAAATAAAACAAAAACATCTACAGTTTAAATAATTATAACAAATTAGACACAATATCAAACACTGGTTAAGAATCAATTCAAGGTATATATTTAGAGAAATTTTGACAGTTTGTAGAGAAATTAAAAGTATATTAGTCTAATACTAAGAGCAGGACCAGCCTTAGGTCAACTGCTGCCCTAGCCAAAAGGGCCCCACAATGCCCTCCCACACCACCTGGTACCCCAATCCTGTTCTACCTACACTATGCAGATTACTTTTTTCTTCATTTTTCTCACAGTTTGTCTTAATCTTCATTTTGTCCAGTATTCATTCCACATATTCTAAAGAAATCACTTCTTTACTATAAAAAATAAATAAATAATGGAAAAGTGCCCCTGTGAGACCGGCACCCTAGGCGGCCGCCTAGTTGGCCTATGCCTAAGGCAGGCTATGACAAAGAAGAATTGAAATATGACGTGAGGGGAAAAAACAAGCTTTTGGTATATTTATAAAGTCTGGGAAGAGAATTAGATAGCAGTAATGAAGTGAGTGAAGAAGGGACAGTAAGGAGGTATAAGGAATGAAAAATATTTGTTCACACTAGCTATGTTGCTTCATGACGGTGCCATTCAATTTTCTAATGGGTTAAAAACTCCACCAGAATTATTCCTTATGTGGAAAGATTTACAGTAATATAAGTTTTCTTACTCTCCAAATTTGTAATCGCATCATGGTCATCAAAGTGTGTCGGCATGCGTAATTTTGATTATGCACATCAACATTAGTGCCATTCTACAAACTTAAATAAAATTCATACATATATATATATATATATATATATATATATATATATATATATATATCTATATATACACACACACACACACACACACACACACACACACACACACACACACACACTCACACACACAAACACACACACACACGTACATATATCTTGGTAGGGGTGCCTTCTGTGTGGAGTCTACATGTCCACCGCGTGTTCAGGTGGGTTTCCTCAGCATGCCCTGGTTTCCTCCCACATTGCAAAGATATGCTGTAGGTGGATTGGACATACTAAACTGGCTGTAAGTGTCAGTGTGCTTGTAAGTGTCTGTTGTGGAAGAACAACCATGGCAGGGCTGGCCACCCAGCACTGTAAAGTTTGGGTCTAGATAATTGTCACTATTGAAGTGACACCCTGACCCCATGTGCAATAATAGGAAAAAGGGTTTGTGGGTGGATGGATGCAATGTCAATGTCTGTCATATCTAATTGTTATGTTCTTTAAATAAATTCCTTAAATATCATTAATGTACAATTATAACCACCTGTTATGGAAGTTTTCTTTGAAGATTTACAGAATTAGGGCAGAAACATTGATTAAGTTCTGAATCAAACTGGAAATTAATTTGAACATAATGAAATGACCAACATGCGCTTGAGAATGAAAGACATACTTTATATAGTTGGGTTCTATCTTACTTATCCACTGCCACCTCAAAGTTAACTCTTTGCAGACCTCCCACTCCCACCCCCAACGCTGGGCATATGATTTTGCCTTAATAAATTAACACTTGAAGAGCTGGGCATGCCCAGCCTGTTGCAGTTGTCCTGTGCTTTAAAGAGTGCACGGGTTTATAGATATAGTGGATGCTCACTGTATGTCCCATAGAAATACATATTCACAACAAAAGGTAATTATCTATGTTTCCATATACATATGTCTAATTTCCCCAAACCACCCACATGAATTCATAGGACTACAGCTCTCTGATTCTGAAAAGCAGAATTATATAGCATCACTACTAAAGCTACATACCTATACAGAAAAAATCCTCTTGATTACAGTTGGCTAATACCTATAATGCATGCAACGCTTAGTCAGAAGATCATGACAACCTATATATATATATGTGAGATGTACTCGTCACTGGAAAAACAAGCATCACCTAGCAGCATTCATACATCCACTGAAAATACTTTTCCATTTTTGATGGAAGACACCTAGATACCACAATATTAACAAAAGTGTGATTGACATCACAACTACTGCCCTGGTGTAATAAAATAGATTGCAAAAAAGAAAGTAAGGCTAAAATGCTAGATGGTATCTCTATGCAAGCATGTTACATTGCACAGTAGGTCAATGTTTACTGTATAGTTAGGACTTACGCTGGAATTCTAAAATCCTTAATCTAAATTATTTAATGATACTCTGGTGCAGAACCATGCTACACATAAGAATTACAATGGAAAAACTTGAAGCGAATTAAAAATAAGCCTTTCAGAATCCCATATAACATATTTGTAATTAGGTAATTATGTGCATGTATCCTTGCAAGGCACGTTCATCCACAACTGCCATTTGCTAGCTAGACCTGTTTGTATGGATTACCTTTGTCTTCTCTGGATGTATTGAGAGAAATGTGTTTGGATGACAATGTGTCAGAAGCTGTTTCAGTGGTGTAAATGGTATCAAACTACACGCATGCCACTGTTTCCCTGAAATGCCACAATATGCAAATCATACAGAGGTTGGTTTCCAAGTTCCTTTAAATATATTTTCCAAACAATATTGTTTCTGCAGCTTGATGCTCAGAATCTGTATTCACATGAAGATTAATGGGTATTGTGTTGTCATACTATAAATATGAATGGAAAATATGATGAGTTAATAAATGACAACACACACACACACACACACACACACACACACACACACACACACACACACACACACACACACCTTCCTTTTAAAACTACAAATCTGGTGACTTAAGCCCTGAAAACCAAAACCACAGTTTGTCTACATCAGTTTTTTTCCCAAATCTGCATAAACTGTGGAACTTAAATGACAGCATTAATGGAAATATAAATGTATCTTAAGGTTTAATGGTGAACTACCACTGCCAGTACACACATAACTACAGATAAGCAAACACATTTGAGTTCAAAATCTTTAACAGTCAATTGTTATATGATATAAGGTTAAACTTGTTTAAACAGGATCATCATCTCCACCTTGGCAAGTACTTCATTTTTAGTTTGCTGAACTAAAGATTGTTTATGTAATAAATCTATAGCTCCAAAACTTTTGCTTGAAAATTATCTGTAGCATGTAATGCTATATTACAGTTCCCACTGTACCACCCATTCAAGAAATACTCTGTCTATAAATTCAGCTTAAAGCCTGTTTTTAATGAAACCGAATAGTATTTCATCTACTACATGTATGTATAACACGGACATATAGAATATAAACTATAGCTATTGCATTACATTAGAAACATAAAATCAGTTACCATCTCAGGATTTTCAGCTTTTGCAATTTTGTTTCCTATTTTGGGTATAGAATAGGACAGAAAGAAAAATACCTAACACAATATCAGACCTAAAAAAGCAGCTTCTGGCCCAGGTATTGCAACATATATTATTAAAATTAATTTTGTGTGACAATAAATATGAAATTGCTTTTAATAATTATTTATTGTTGTAACAAAGCAAGGTCTTTTAGCAATTATTTGTTGCTATTATGATTGAGGCGTGTCTAAATATAGCACCCATCTCCATTTAAAAATAAAAGAAAAACAGATACTTAATTTACATGCAGGAATATATGCAAATGCAGACAAATATAAAAACATCAGTTATCCACTTTCACGTTTTGCAATATATTGTTACGGTGAGTATATTTCATGACAGGTACACAAAATGCATGCCATTTTTAAAAGAATATATTTTTGCATGTAGCAGCCTGAAAGCAATGTGAAGACCTACAAAACAGTGTTGATTACAGATGACAGAGGCAGCGGATTTACTGTAGAAAAAAATCTGTTTACACGAAATAAGCTTGTGTGAGTCAGGAGTTCCCTGTAAAATCCATGGCATGCAGGCACACAGGTTTGCTGTCCTGTAGCTGGATGCTTTTGTGAATAATTATATTTTTTTAACACTCACTGATATTTACTAATTTTCCCGCAGTGGTGGTGCTGCGGTAGCATTGTCAGCTCGCAGTAAGACGCTGTCTGGTTCAATTCTCAGCTAGTGCATCTTCTGCTTGGAGACATGCATGAATAGGCGTACCTTCGTTGAAGGTTGTGCGTCAGGGCTGGTAACTCGGCATGTAAAACTCAACTACCAATCATTAGTGGACCAGAGTTCTGCTGTGGTGACCCCTAACGGGAAAAGCTGAAAAGACACAACAACAGCAACAATTGATATTTACTAATTTTACAGCATACTGACTCTGTGTGTGTGTGTGTGTGTGTGTGTGTGTGTGTGTGTGTGTGTGTGTGTGTGTGTGTGTGTGTGTGTGTGTGTGTACATGAATTTATTACATAACTTGCTGAGACACTTTAATGTAATAAAACATTCTAGACAGTGAATTCACATCAAGATTATTGTGTGCATTCCTGGAGACTGCAGTGGGAAACACAATGGTGCGCACTTCATCAGAAGTCACATAAACACAGAAAGAAACAGGAAGTTAAACGTCTCACCTGCAATACTGACAAAAGGCGAGAGGTAGAACAGAAAAAATAATTACACATGTTACAGAATGCACAGACCCCCCTAGGATGCTTCCTTAGAGAATGATATATGAGAACAAGAGGTAACCATATAAAGAGTGAAACTGTGCAGCTTAGGGGAAATATTAAGGAAGTATCATTCTACAAAAATGTAGTAGATTACTGGGCAGCCTTACAAAAGACAGAAAATAATGACTGAGTTGAAGAATGCTTGAGCCAAACACAATGCCATACCTTGCAATGACGTATGGGAGGGGATGGATGAAGGGAAGAAGTTGATAGGTAAATGTTGGCCTCTGGCTAATCTAGTAAATATTGGGCAGGTTACACAGATTTTATGTTACCATGGTGAGCAGTAAAAGTTATTTGGCATGCCTTCTATTATTAGCTTGTATGGGGAGAGACATTTTAAAATTTCATAGTAGCTCTACCTATTCTAAGTTAATGCCTTTATCACCTTGAGGGTAGATGGAGTGCATAGCTATTCAGAATATTCTAATCTTAAAGATCAGACAGACAAATAAAGAAATACATGTCTGCACATGAACATAATAATACTAGTGTGTTTATGGCTGTGTAAATGTGTTTGATTTTATAAATAATAACTAGAATAAAATGAAGGAAACCAGCTATATTTTATAGCAAGAAAGGCAGGAGTACAAGTAACTTTACAAGCTACAACATAGTTTTGTTCAACAAAGTAAATTAACCCAAGTGTAATGCTAGCTAAATGGTGGGCAAGTTTCTTAACTATTCTGTTATGGTTGTATTCCGTCTGTGTGAAAATGGTTAAGTATGAGTTTGCATGGCAAGTTATATTTGTGAGACTTTTAGCAATGAATACAACTTCTGGGTGGATGGGGAGAAAGAGAGACTCAGTGTCTGACTGACTGCAGACATTAAGTGCTATGTGGATGATTCTTAAGAAATGAAATAGTATCCAGCATGGGATTTAGAAAATAAGATTGAGTAAGGATTAACAGCAAAACTTCACTGTTTCAGGTTTCGTTAAAGTTGGTCAATGGTTCACTAGAAAATACACAAAAAAGTGCTACATGATAAAAAAAAAAAAAAAAAAAAAAAAAAAACACTTGTTTAAATGTACCTCTGTGTACTGTCTCATTTTCAATGGGACACATAAAAAAAAACTTGGCTAGTTTGGTTTTCTTTTACTGTATTGTCTAAAACCATCTTATGTAACAATGTTTCATTTGTTTTATGATATATATTGTGCCTATCAATACACTGAAGTCTCAGATGAGCTAACATTAAAAGATTGGGGTCGGAAACTCAAAAACTCGGAAGCTCAAATAGAATGGAAGAAAATACAACAGCTGTGTTTTTCAGGGGGGAAGCCCCCCACCCCACCCTCACACCTCCTGCTAATCATATATACCAACTCTGAGACTGCACCACAGTGGGGAATGAACAAATTCCCCATCCCCACTGCACCTCAATCCCACAAAGAAAAAGGTCCATCCCATTCAACCTTCCAAGTTTTCAAGTTTGTTTTATAGTACACACACACGCACACAGACATATGGAGTACTCCTTCTTGTGAGTTGTATAATTTGGCTTCTACATTTAACAGACATTCCATTTTATTGAGTCAAAGTTCTTGCAACACACCACAAATAGAGGCATGCAACGCAAGGACAAAGAAGTTACAGTTAGGGCTAAGTGAACTAGTTAATTCAGTAGCTATCTGGCTGTGGATTGACTACTTAGGAGACATAAGGGCACCAAGGGAAAACAGATAAGGCAAATTCACATGTTGCAGCACTGTGATATGATGAAGTTTGTCACAGAGATCTTGGGAGAGTAGGAATGCACAGCTGTAAAAACAAGGAAGACATTTTAGACTGTAAAATACAGCTGCAGTATTTAAGTTCATACACACATTATTAAACATGCAAATCAAAAAAGTGAAAAAGAAAAAAGGAATTACTGGTAGTAAGAATAATCTTAAATAAGTGAAAAGGTATGAACCAGGATTACACTTATGGGCAAAGCAAACAAAGAATGGAGCATTTAGTTTAAGAGAGGAAATCCTGAACATTCAAGGAGAAAGAAGTGTGCTGCAGACAGAAAACAACTTTCAGCAGATGCTTGTGCATGAGATGTATATGGTAAGTGAAATACTAACTGAAGGTGATATCATGGTACAGGGAAATGGCCAAACAATGTTGACTGGCCAGAAAAGATACAGGTTTGTAGAGGATGTTTATACAAAAGTAACAGGATGGAAATGGACATGAGAAACTGGACTGCTGAGCAAAACCTGCATAGAGACAATTGAACAGCAGTGAGAGACATAAGCAATTTTGCACAGAGGTATGTTTGCTGACATTGGAGAACTAGGGAACAGAGAAAGGGACTCGTACTTAAAAGAGCAGAAGACAGAGAATAGAAGTAGAATAGCAAAACGAAAAGACGCATCAGTCTTCTAACTCAAGAATTAGAGACAATGCCAAAAGCAATCATACGCAAATCAAATTAAAAAGAGGACATTTTCTAGATGCTGGTATGTTTCTCTTCCACAGTTAATAGATTTGTGTTAAAGTGCATTTTATGAAGAATGACATTTAGGTAGTAACTCTGATATCTGGTGGCAGTGCAGATTCTCACTTACCTTTTGTCACAAAAAAATCACAAGGTATATGAGAAACAGTAACATTGTGAGATGAAAGTAGAGGCATCTACCCCCATTATTTCTTTTTTATTTAGACCAAAAAAAAAAAAAACACTCAATCATACAAGAAAGTAAAGGATTGAAAACAGTCTTCCTGAATGTGAATGACTTGTACTAAGGTGAGTTTGATGTCTGTTGGCTCAAGTTTAATTTATTCCATAAATGAAGAATAAAAAATGCATGGTAATATACCGATGATTGTTACCACAACTGATGTGATCAATGCACTAAACAAGGTAGATTGTGATGGAATTGCAGTTGTTTGGAATCTGAATGAACTACAGACAGGGAATTAGAATGAAACAAAAGCGAGACAATGAGGAAGAGACAAGCAAAAAACTCTTTAAATGAATGATTTGTTACATTCTAGCTGGGAAAAGTACAGAGTTGTGATTTGCAATCTTCTTACAGTGATCAAGTCATCAATAGCAAGAGAAAGAGTTATGTTTGAGTTCTTTGGAATGTACTTATTGAGTCTTTCTTATAAGTTGTAACATGAATATCACACAGTGAGAGGAAGAGGGTGTAGAACCTTCCATAGAATCCATCCCTTACACTCTGTGGCTTTCAAGTTCAACAAATGGAATTATATAAAGGGTTAGGTAGACCTATGGTTTGTGTTATATTGGACAGATGTCAAAACCATTAAATATGTAAATTATCAAACATTTCTCTAAAATAAGAAATAAGATGCACAAAATGAATTTTACAGTTATTCACACACTCATTGCACAGTTGCATTAAGATTTACTGATTTGCACAAAAACATTTCCTTTAATACTGGGGATAGGGACATTTCTAATATGTAAAGGAAATAAGACTCTTTCCTACAAAAAGCCAATACACAAAAGTAAAGCAACATAGCATTTGAAACAGGACAAGTGGCAGCATAGCTCTCAACCTCTTAGAGCAAGAAATCTGGACAAAGCCACAAATAAAAGTGGGACAAAGTCCCAAAAATAAGGCCATCTTTTTAAATATTGCTCCTACAAACTTAAAAAGTTGATAGAATAACAGGTTATGCATTAGCAGGAATTTTCTAAAGGATATGAAGTCTGAAACTCAAATATCTGTCATTATTTTCTAATTTAAATCTTTAATAATTTGCCAGAAAATCACAATTCTATGAAATACAAGCCAAAAAATATGAAGCAAAAATCAGGACATTCCACAAGAATCTGTACAGTTGAGATGTATGAGTGGCAGTGCCACTAATTAAAAACAAGAACACATGCACTTATATCATAAAATAATAAAATAAATACCTAAGCCTCAAAATCTATCAAATGTCAAACAAATTAACCCAGGTCAATAAGTAAGCTACGGCATACGCAAAATGTAACCTGATTAGAAAAACAACTAATCATGTTAGAAAGTCTGTCAGATAACCTGCTAACATATGGGGTACATAACTTTAAATATTAATAAGCTATGTATAAGAAGTCACATCATATTTTACATATGTGCAATAAATAGTTCAGTTTGAATAGTTACTTCATTGAGGTTAGATCACACTTTCATTCCTCTGTGCTATTCATTACTCATTGCATTTTATAAAAAGGGGAAGACATGCCTGCCAGCAGTGAAAATATATATGCAGAACACTTGCTTTAAAGTGTCTCTGTATTTCTAAATGGAGAAATATAATTTGCAGTGGAAAATAGCTCTACTGAACCAACCAGAATTTCTCTGCAAGGAAACTTACAGAAAATAGAAGCTTTGAATCCATAAATGTGATAAATTCCTTACTGTGAGTAGATTAGCATTGTGCCACCCAACAACAGCCCCTAAGGCAAGGCAACGTACCCAACACTTTAGTCATAGGTGAGTCTATAGTCAGGCACACTGATGTCCCACTCATCAGGCTAAACAAGGAAAAAATTACAGTCAGCTGCCTGTTGGGTGCCAGGATCCGCCACATAATGCATGCACTCAAGTCACTTCACAACAAGTACAAATATGACTCTGTCATTGTCCATGTTGGAGTGAATGACTTGAGACATACCTCCCTGGACTACATGAAAAGAGACATAGAAGAGCTCTTGGATCATGTGGCCCAGGCAGGTATGACCCTAGCCCTGAGTAACATCCTGTCTTTGCCCAGAATGATTCTACAGTATAAGGACAAAATGATTGACTTCAACAATTGGCTAAGCTTCTGGTGTCATTCAAAGGGGATCCAGTATCTGTCTGCCTGGGGTGACATGATCGACAGACCACTATGCTTTGCCAGAGATGGTCTGCACCTGTCGCTCCTGGGGTTCAGGTTACTGGCTAAGGCTCTTGCCACCCCTATAGTGCCTTTTTAGGCAAAGTTCATGCAAAATCTGAAGGTAATGCTACTCAATGCTAGAAGTCTAAACCTCAAAATGCACTCTCTCGAGGCACTCCTAAAAATGGAGAACATCGGTATCTGTGCAGTAACTGAGACCTGGTTCAAGGCTCCAGACAGAACCCCTGCAATACCAGGCTACAACTCTTACCACACTTTTTGGCCACCAAACCAGGACCGAAACACTAAAGGTGGAGGAGTGTCCATATTCACCAAGGATATACACACCACCAGGCTAGTTGCCCAACACAATGCATCTGAAATTCTCCAGGTGCAATTAACACTAGGTAAGACTGCAATCCATATTGTAACTTGCTACAGATCCCCCACCATGCCCCAATATTCTCACTACACCTTTCTAAACATACTGGAAAATATTAAGATACAACTACAACCAAATATCCTAATACTGGGTGATTTCAACTACCTTGCCATTAACTGGGAAAACTACTCATGCACCAGCACCTTTGTCCAATGGTTCTTTGAATTCATAAATTCCAATGCCGTGGATCAACTAATCCATAGTCCCACCAGGTGCTCTAATATCCTGGAGCTGGTCATTACCAACATGGGAAATTGATGCTCCACACCTATGGTCACCCCCTCGTTGATCAGGTCTGTCCATAAGCTAATCACCCTTGACATCCACATCATTCACATCCCCCACCCCCACCCCCCAGTAAGGAAACCTCCATAAAAAACTTCTCCAAAACCAACTTCATGCTACTCAAGTTAGAAGTGACAAACTTCATGACACCCATGTAGACGGGAACTGAAAGTTCGACTGCTGAATTCTACACTAAGGTACTGTAGGAGCACATCCATTCATGCATGGATCGTGCCATCCCAAATAGAACCAAGATGCTCTCCTCCAAAAAAAGGAAGCCAATCTGGTGGTCCTCTGCCATAAACAAACTTTACAACAAAAGGAAGAAACTGTTGCAGAAAAGTGGAAAATCCCAGGATGCAAAAAACTTTCTTACCAGCCTCAGTAAGAAGCTGAGATCCCTCATAAACCCTCCAAAGCTAGTTACAAAAATAAAATTGCCAAAGATTCTAAAGACAGCCACAAGGCATTCTATAGCTATGTCAAGAATATAAATGGCAATGCTCAGATCTGCTCTGAGCTACAACAGAATGGCATTAAATATACTGATCCCAGGGATATTGCCAATATCCTGGCAGATCGATTCAGTGCCAACTTCACCCCCTCTCACCCCCTAAAGTGCCCATCTCAATACCGAAAGATTGCCAAATACTGGTAATAACGGCTACACAGGTAAAAAGCACACTCTCCAAAGCTAAAAATACAGCATCCATGGGACCAGACGACATCCCAGGCTGTGTACTACATGGACTACAAAATGAACTGGCACCTCACCTAAGTGTCATGTTTAATCATAGCCTCACCTCAAGCTTAGTGTCCACTGAGTGGTGCACAGCTACAGTTATCCCACTCCACAAGGGGGGATCCACCTTGGATTCTGGGAACTACTGCCCCATCAGTCTGGCGAGCCTGATCTGCAAGGCCATGGAACGTATTATCATGGAGCTTATAAACAAATTCACTGGCAACCTTCAAACACTGGACCCCACCCAGTTTGGGTTCGTGAAGGGCCGATCTTGTCTCCTGAACCTGAATGACTTCTTCAAATCAGTCTCCAGAGCTGTGGACAAGGGTAAGGCAGTCCATACAGCCTATCTGGACCTCACCAATGCCTTCAACAGCATCCCCCACTCTGGAATCATAGATAAACTTACTAAGCTGGGCATTAATCTCTACGTCACTCAATGGGTTGCCAACTTGCTTACTGACAGAACCCACACTGTAAAAGTAGATGACTCCAAATCCAGCTCCAGACAAGTGGAGTACCTCAGGGTTCAGTCCTGGGACCGCTCTTGTTTGGCATCTACAACTCTGGCTAACAAAGTTCTCAGATGACTGCAAACTGGGAGTCATTACTGAATCCCCAAATTATGTGGATATTCTAGAAAAGGGCCTTACAGAAACATATGCTTGGTGCCAGAACCATGGGCTCAAGCTCAATGCCAAGAAATGCATAGTTATCCCCTTTGGGAAAAACATGTACCCATGAATTACCAGATTCACTATACAATCTTGACGTACTGAAATCTTGAATTTCAGTACGTCGAGACTGAATAGTGGAAAGTGCAGTTACGTGAAACTGCACTATGTCAAATGCGGAAATGTCAAATCTAGTACCATGGTGTCACATTTGTGATGTGGTGTGGTTTGTGGATTTATCTGGGGTTTCAGGTAAGTGGTGTTTGTGTAAGGGTATTGGGTAGGGATTTTCGTGTGTGTGAGTGTGTGTAGTGGTGTTTTTTGTGTGTTTAGTGCAACCTTGGAGTTAGAATATATAAGTAGTGGGGTGTGCGGGGTGCAGCCCCCCACATGGGAGGTGCAGGGGGGCTTGCCCCCCCTGCTTATAGGTACGGTAGGTGTATTCATGTGTTATGTTGTATTTGTGTGTGTTGTTATGTTTGGTTTAGTGTAGTTAGGTAGGTGTATGTGTGTGTGTGCTTATGTGCTGGTTTGTGTGTGTTTGTGTGTGTGAATGGTCATGATTGTGCTATTTGCGGTTTTGGGTTTTCGGGTATGTGGGATTTCCACTATTCAGTCTCAAAATACTGAAATTTGATATTTCAGTATTTCGAGATTGTCGAGCGAATCCAAATTACCACATAGGTGGTAATACACTAAACAATGAAAGTGTGATGAGAGACTTAGGGACACAGGTCGACAGTGGTATCACCTTTGATAACCATGTCACCACAACAGTCAGGAAATCCTTCTATGTGGCACACCTCATCACTAAGGGCTTTTCATCCAGAAAAAAAAGAAGTCATTGTCCCACTGTACTCATCCCTCATTAGACCCATTATAAAATACAACGCCCCATTTGGTATGTACCTCTCAAGTCATCTGTAACAAGTGGAAAGGCCGCAGAAATACTTCACTAAAAGAATCACAGGCCTAAAGCAGATGCCCTATGCTGACCATCTAAAAAAACTCCAGCTATACTCTGTCTACTCAGAGGCGATCTCTGGTTAACATACAAGTCCACGTCAAACCCAGAGCTGTTGGACTTGCTACACTTAAAGAAATCCCAATCCCTCAGAGCCACACGCTCCAGGAATCTAAACCTTGTCATCACAATGAACAAAACATACTGGAGGGATAGGTTCCTGACCCACAGACTCCCCAGACTCTGGAATAGACTGCCCATACATGTCAAGCAGAGCACCTCTTTGGCCCTCTTCAAAACAAACCTTGATGACTGGATGGGAGATAGGAAATTCACCCCAGGGATCACATCAGACGGGGGTCCAGGGAAGTAAATATTGTGGGAAGAAATAGCCAGGGAATTGTTATGGCTAGCGAAAACTGTAAACAAGTACAAACTGCAAAACTTAATACGTAGAAGCTCCTTGGAACAAACTCCGAAAAAGAATCAAACACTTGAACGTATGCTAGTTTAATTAAGCACTTTTCATCACCTTTCATAAGGCAATTTCTTCAGATTACACTCTACAAAGAAAGACAAGCATTAAATAGTAAAGTACTGGTCATGTGATCATACATAACCGGTGCATTGATATTACAAAAAATAGTACTTATGTTAAAAATTTTTAAAAGACATATTTAAATAACCTTTTGTTAACATCAAATATGACATCTCTATTGTCAAAAATTCAAACACACAACCAACATTATTGGAACGACTCTACCACCTAAAAGCCATAAGTAAATATAAAAATGTAAAAAACAAAGATATATACATTTATGACATCTATAAAGTCACACACTAATAAAACAAATAATTCTTCATTACTGAGTTATTCACTTTCTTTCTAAACTTATAAGTTTTAAAAGACATGTTATATTACAGTGGTCATTTAGTCCTGGTTCGACGAAGGCGTTTGATCTAATTTGCCATGTCAGTTCTCGTTCTTCAAGAAGTAAGTTAAAAGGGCCACCTCAAATATTAGGCTGTATTTGGTCTATTGCCTTGAAAGTAAATTTATGACCTAAGTATGACATACTATGCCTAGCAAGGGCATTGTCATTTTTACCTGTGTTTATTGCATAAATGTGTTCGTAAATTCTATCCCTAAGTATACTCTCCGTCTTTCCAATGTAAAACGCTTTACAAGAGGAACATGAAGCAACGTAGACAACCATTTTTGAGTTACAGTTTAAATTATACTTTATTGTATATTTCATTTTATTGGTGGTAAATAAGCTACCTGTAGAAATGAATTTACACATACTGCAACAGCCACAGGTAGATATGCCAATAAGTTTGTGAACCCTCCTGTTGCTTGTAGATTCTAGTATAGATTTTAAACTTGTTCCTCTCCTAAAGATGATTTTAGGTACATCACTAAATTTTTCCGCTAGTGTTTTATCATATTTAATGAGCTCCCAGTTCTTGTATAGTATAGTTCTAATAAGCATACTATCTGAACTAAATGAAGTAATGAAACTGTGTTTGAATCCATTATCTAGTTTTGCATTAGCTGTTCTGTCAATCTCTTGGTCAACTATAGGACTGTTGAAGTCCTTAGATCTGGGTTCGAATGTGTCTAACATTTCACCTTTATTTAAAATAGGTATAATATACCTATTAGCCCTTTTCAAGTGCACTTCGTTAGTTATTGTTTCGATCAAAGATACTGGGTACCCCCTTTGTTGGAACATCCTCGCAAGTAAATTACATTCGTCTATAAAGTCATGGTCACAGGACACCATCCTGGCTGCCCTGATCATTTGACCTTTGACAATAGACCGCTTCTGTGATAGTGGGTGTGAACTTGAAAAGTGTAAGAATGCATTGCAGTACGTGTCTTTTCTGTAGTCCTTTGAAATGTACCTGTTGGCTACATCTTTAGCCAGCCAAACATCAAGGTATTCAATACTAGACACTTGAAAATTAAATGTAAATTTGAGGAAACTAGTAGTATTGTTAAAGTACTCAAGCAAGGCATTTGCTAGGCTTAAATTACCTCTAAAAACAATGAAGATGTCGTCTAAAAAACATGTGTAAAACTTAATACCAGACATATAAGCAGCATTGTTGAAAACATAATTTTTCTCCCAATATGCCATCACAGTGTTGGCAAAACTTGCACCAGAGGGAGAGCCCATGGCTACCCCCTGTTTTTGCAAGTAAAGGTCGTTTTGGAAAGAAAAGCAGTTGTTAGTCAAAATAATGTCCAACAATACTTCTACTAGGTATATTTCCTGACTAGAAGCTCTTTTGCTATGTAGAAATAAACTGGCCCATTCCATACCATCTAGGTGTGGAATTGATGTATAAAGCTCTTTCACGTCTATAGTCAGAAAGTTATTGTGTTCATCAAACTGTAAGTCATTGATGTTGTACAGGAATGCCCAAGAATCTTTACAAACCTGGGTTTCAGTTGTTAAATATTTTTTCAATATACTATCCACCACTTTGGCACAAGGATATGTAATAGAGCCACGACCATCTATTAGTGGTCTAAAGGGTGGGTGGTCAAATCTTTATGCATTTTAGGAATTGCAAATAAGATAGGAATTTTTGGCCATAACATAGTCATATAATTATATAAGTTGATATCAATTTTGGCTTCTATAAATAAGTCATTAATATAACCATTTATTCGCTTATAGGCGACATTAACTTCATTGATTGAGGCTTTGTTATAAGCATCACTGATCAGGGCAGCCAGGATGGTGTCCTGTGACCATGACTTTATAGACGAATGTAATTTACTTGCGAGGATGTTCCAACAAAGGGGGTACCCAGTGTCTTTGATCGAAACGATAACTAACGAAGTGCACTTGAAAAGGGCTAATAGGTATATTATACCTATTTTAAATAAAGGTGAAATGTTGGACACATTTGAACCCAGATCTAAGGACTTCAACAGTCCTATAGTTGACCAAGAGATTGACAGAACATCTAATGCAAATCTAGATAATGGATTCGAACACAGTTTCATTACTTCATTTAGTTCAGATAGTATGCTTATTAGAACTATACTATACAAGAACTGGGAGCTCATTAAATATGATAAAACAATAGCAGAAAAATTTAATGATGTACCTAAAATCATCTTTAGGAGAGGAACAAGTTTAAAATCTATACTAGAATTTACAAGCAACAAGAGGTTTCACAAACTAATTGGCATGTCTACCTGTGGCTGTTGCAGTATGTGTAAATTCATTTCTACAGGTAGCTTATTTACCACCAATGAAATTAAATATACAATAAAGTATAATTTAAACTGTAATTCAAAAATGGTTGTCTATGTTGCTCCGTGTTCCTCTTGTAAAGCATTTTACATTGGAAAAACGGAGCGTAGACTTAGGGATGGAATTTACGAACACATTTATGCAATAAACACAAGTAAAAATGACAATGCCCTTGCTAGGCATAGTATGTCATACTTAGGTCATAAATTTACTTTCAAGGCAATAGACCAAGTACAACCTAATATTCGGGGTGGCCCTTTTAACTTACTTCTTGAAGAACGGGAACTGACATGGCAAATTAGATCAAATGCCTTCGTCGAACCAGGACTAAATGACCACTGTAATATAACATGTCTTTTAAAACTTAAAAGTTTAGAAAGAAAGTGAATAACTCAGCAATGTAGAATTATTTGTTTTATTAGTGTATGACTTTATAGATGTCATAAATGTATATATCTTTGTTTTTTACATTTGTATATTTACTTATGGCTTTTAGGTGGTGGAGTCGTTCCAATAATGTTGGTTGTGTGTTTGAATTTTTGACAATAGAGATGTCATATTTGATATTAACAAAAGGTTATGTAAATATGTCTTTTAAAAGTTTTTAACATAAGTACTATTTTTTTGTAATATCAATGCACCGGTTATGTATGATCACATGACCGGTACGTTACTATTTAATGCTTGTCTTTCTTTGTAGAGTGTAATCTGAAGAAGTTGCCTTATGAAAGGTGACGAAAAGTGCTTAATTAAACTAGTATATGTTCAAGTGTTTGATTCTTTTTTGGAGTATGTTCCACGGAGCTTCTAAGTATTAATTGTTATGGCTAGGCTTGTATAGGCCCTAGGGCCGATAGCCTAGTACCAACCTATGAACCTATGAATCATAAAGTACTGCATACCGCATTCCTATATGATGCTGAGGAAGAAGCCATAAAGGTATTTACATTTGCAACTTTTTTGAAGGGAAAGGGACAAAATAACAGCACCTCTAAAGTACATTTGAAATTATTCTAAGTCCAGCAAGACTTTGACATTTATTCACCATTTGTTCTTTTACAACAGCTCAGTTTCTACAGAGATTAGAGATGCATATTTTACTGAGTCGAAGAATCGAACCAGACATTCTTTTTTTGTAAGCTGCACCATTTAATAATAAAAACTAGACTAGCTTGTGATATAAGAACTATGATACAAGGACAAGCTACTAAGAGGAACAGACTTAATTTTTTTCAAAATCTGGTAGCAAGTACAGTAACAAAAAGCAAACATTGCCCTTTGCTTATAGTTGATGAAGTGGTCTTAGTAATGCCAAATGCTAATTTGCTTTCAGTACTAGAATAAAATCAGCATTCTTGCTGATGCAAAGCTCCAAACTGTGTACATTTAGTATTCCACTGAGAAGGTGCAAACATTAGGCTTCTGTGGCATTTTATCAGCACCACATGTATTCCAAAGAGTAGTTGCACAAGAACTTGAAAACTTGGAAGTTATACACAAAACTGATGAATTTCTGTTATAGAACCAAACATAAGAATAGTGTAACGAAAGACTGATAACATTATTGAATACATTAAGACCATAATTTCAAGTTAAATAGTAGCAAATGTGAAATAAAAGTAACACATGGAATGTACGTTTCTTGTATTCTAAGGACAGAGAGACTAAAGCCCAAGACAAAAAATAACCAATATAACAATGCTTCCAATAATGCTTTTTTTAAACATATTTATATTGGGAATGGAGCTAACAAAAGGAGGAGTTGTGAAATTTTCTGGACTATCTACAAATGTTCTAACATTAAAATGTGATGTAAACAAACCATTTGTGTTTTAGTACATGTTGGTCAAATGTTATAAGTTTATAATCCTTCAAGAGAATTTACATATGTGCAAAACAGCTAAGTTACTACATGTATAATCTGAAAGTAAAATACAAACCAGTCAAGAAAATTCAAATAGCAGATATGCTGCATTCAACTATAAACAATTGCTAGGAAAAATAATTTTTGTTAATACCCCAGCTAGCAATGACTTAAAAAGGTAACAGATTTTTAGAAACACTTTGATATTTGTTTATGAATATTTCAGTTATAACAATATGTTACTATGAAAGCCTAGCCCATTAAACCATTATTTCAGTGTTATTTTAGTTTTAGAGAATAATAAATTGTGTGGAGGGCCTAATGCTCAAAGCTGATAAAATATTACTACACAATCAGAAAAAACATACAAATCTTTGAGAGAATGTACAACTCTTCGCTGGGAAAATTAAAGTATAAAGAAATTGCAAGAGATAGAATATTTTGGCCAGGAAAACTGAGTCAGAATGGAAAAAAATGGAAATTATATATGATCTTCAATGTGTATTACTGTATAACCATAAAAACAAACCTAAGGAAGAGATGTTACCATACCCAATACCAGATTGTCCATGGACTGTACTGGACTTCATTCTAGTTCAAAGAAACAATGTATCTTACTGTGAAATTGCTTTGCAAAGTAAAGAACCAATGCAGACTAGAATGATACACTTAAAACTAAGATTGTTCCAGCTGGTATTACTAACAGACTAACATGAAGTAAATGCTTGTAATACTCATACTAATGTAAATAAGGGAGTAGTATTCATATAATATATGCTAATTTTGATGAAGACAAAAACCTGTTAGATGGATTTAGTAGTCAGCACAGAGAATTAAGGCTATGAGATACTTCCAGGGGTTCAATGTTTGATTACCTCAGCCTCTATTTGCCTACTGTGTGACTCTGCGAAAGTCACAAAACCAGACAATGATCCCAGTCTAAATCTGAAAAAGGTCTACATGGATCAGTGCTCTCCCATGTTAAAAATAAATAAGTTTAGCTGAAAAAGTGAAAAAGTTTAAGCATGCATGTATAGCTCAGGGTCCCATTTTACTTGTTTCTTTCTGAAAAGAAAAAGAGGATAAGAGCAATGAGGGGGAGAAATTTAACAGCCATATTAGTAGACACTTTCCTCTTGGTACCGGATGCAAAAGGTGCAGGATTGGTTCATTTGATGCCAAATGACCATGATTGTGTAAATAGGGGAATGTACTATGCATATTATATCATTAAGCACCCCAGTAAATTGAGTTAATTTCCAGAAAAAAAGAAACCAACATCTACAATGCAAAAACTACCCTCATAGTTATTCATAATCTTAGCACAGTAAATAGGGAGAGACTACCATGTACTCTGTACTATCAAGCCCATGAGAACATTATAATGTTAGTATTTATATTTTAGTATTTTGGAGATTTGGTACTTTGACTTTATTTAATGCCCAAGAGTAGCAGATGGCTCACAAAATATACACTAATGAATATAAAATAAGACATTTTACAATTAAATGGAGAAAATTGGTCTATAATCAGACAGCAATTAGTGGAAAAGTAAATGGCACTGACAGTGTTAAGAATCTTAAGAGAAATTATGCCAATAGCCTGGAAAAGGGGCTTTGTTCTTCCAGTAATGGACATTATTCCTTTTCCAAAAGGGGCTTTGTTCTTACAGTAAAGGGCATTATTCCTTTTCCAAAATTCAGAAATTACTATCTTCAGTTTGCCAATACATACAACAGCAATGCAATACGTTTAAGAATGACTTATGAGTATATAAACATGTCTATCTCTGGGAGGGTCTAATGGCAAAGGTGAACTGCTTTTCCATGGATAGGTACCACACAAACCATCAAGGTAATCAACTTTTTACTTCAAAAGGTAACTAACTTAGCTAACAAATTTTTGGAAGAAAGCAAACATTGGTCAACTTGGGTAGAATGGCTTAACTATTCTCGTGTGTAATAGGATCATAAGAAGTTACTAGACTATTTACTCTAAGACCCCTAGAAGCCTAGCCAAGAATTTAGCCCATGTTCTGACAAGTCAGCACCCGATGCCCCTGTCCAGTAGGGACACAGGTGGAATCAAAGGGGTGTATTTTCAGTTCCCCATCCAGTTATCCAGGTTGCACTTAAAATGGGTTAATGAGGTGCTCTGCTTTTCATGGAGAGGGAGTCCTTTCCACAGAAAGAGGAGTCAATGCAACACAAATATGTCCCGCCAACAAGTCCTATTGATGTCACAGACTCGGTTGAGGTTGTGAGTGTGGGTTACCCGAGCAGAGCTAGACTTGCAGATATGCAGCAGTCCCATCAAGGCGGGGTCTAAGATTGCTTTGTATGCCAGATATATGTTACCTCTGAGGAGTCTGTATGAGACTGACTACAGGGACAGGGCTTTTAGCCTATCTGTGTAGGGTAGATGTTTGAGGCCTTGGATTCTCCTGGTGAGGAACCTCTGTGGTCTCTCCAGCTGATGCATGTTCTTAGTGAGGGACATGCCAAAAGGGGAGTTGTACTCAATAATGGGCCTTGTAAGGGAAGAATACAGGGATGTTATGACCTCATTGTCCCTGGAAGAGATACCCTTTCTAATGAGGTGGGCCATGTAGAAACCTTTCTATACAATGGAGGCAATATGGTGGATGAAGGTCAGTTTGCTATCAACCTGGGTGCCCAAGTCCCTCACGACTGATTGTGTGCTTAGGACCTTGTTATTAACATGATAATTTGTGGGGATGTCACTCTCCCCAAAGGGGAACATTTGCTGCAGGTGATGCTCAAATTCAGAACCTCAGCATTGCTCTAGTACTGCCCTATAAGTACTGCACACTAACCAATTGTGTCACTGGATTTTAAATTCTAAACTCAGTGGGATACATGGGTTACCACAAAATTTTGATGGGCATATAGCAGCTATCATTCAAAATTATTGCAGAATGGAGGCCGTTGTAAAATTACTAGCATAATTATTCAATCAGCTAAAGGGAAATGTAAACTTTTAGATTTTTATAACAATAAATGTTATTACCCAACAAGACAGCTGACTTCATGGCATCATTTATCAGTGGAATGAGTGACCAACATTATGCAGTTGTAGAGAAGTTTAATTCTACATTCAATAACTGGAAATAACACATTTTCCCTAAGGGTGGTGATACTGAATTCTTGAATACTGTTCCTAGACTGTCCTATATTCAAGATGTATTCTTCTCAACTAGTGATACCGATATCTTAGGCGTCATATTATCTCATTCAGGTACTAAAGTGCAGTTTATTCAACCTGTACTTTCACTCGGCAGTTCTGACAGTATTGGCATTGCATTTTAAATATACTTCTCATATAGTTTAGATTATCAAGCCAAGGAAGCTATGACAATTTATAGAGCTGATTACCATTACACTTCAAAGGTGTTATGTGCATTTTCATTTAATAATCAGAACAGGTTATTTTGTGATATTTTCTAAACTTCCCCCTGCCTTTTCAACCATCAAGCCATGCCTAATGGACTCAAGCCCATTTCTGGTATGTAGCCAGGGGATCCCCAGATTTGCTAGCGCAAAAGCCATCCTGAGGCTGTCATTTAGACAGACATTGGGGAATATGTACTCCTACTGACAATGTGATCATGAGATTTTTTTGTGTATAGGTCCTACCTGACTCTTGCATGAGGGGATGGGCTACCTGCATTATCATGGAGTCTTGCATTCTTGAGGGACTGTATTGCTAGAATACATGCTCCCATGTACTCATTAATGAGGGCACTCACCAGGCAGTGGCTTGGTGAATCAAAAGCCTATCCCCAGGATGCCTACTGCTCTGCCACACATCTTTTTTAGGGACTGCAGCTACAGCCATCCTGCTCAGATCCTGCCCCAGGATGGGTATGCCCATCATTCCTTGACAGTACCCCCATGTGATTGAGCTGTTAAACAAATTTGGGTCACCTTGGCCACAGTTAGGGCTTTACTCCTCTATGTCACCAGTGCTTGTTAAATTATTCTATGATAAATGACAAAAGATTTACAATTCCATAACTACAGTGATCACAGATCATTTAATACTGGTTCATAGGTAGTTATTAGATGTAAAGTCCAGGAGACCATTGAGGATCCTAGCCCAATTTCCCAGTTGCCCCAAAGCACTATCTGTCTAAGTGACATGATTAAATGGAGGCTGAGAGAATCAAATTCTGTACTACAAGATGCAGTTCTTTAATAGCACACAGCCTTAATCCTCTGAGCTACCTGTCAGAATTAAAAATCCTTATGTTAATTAACCACCATGAAGAAATACAACTATGTCTAGAAAGTTAGCTATGAAATGCAAACAATGGACATTATTCAAAACGTATCCTTCATTTAAAATTATACAGGGTGGGAGGTTGGCATAATGGTTAAGGTACAGGGTTTGATTCTCACTTACATGGGATAATTGGCTAGGCTTAAAATGGCCCACAAGGGCAGTTAGCCTAGTACTAATCTATGAACCTATAAAATAAGTTGACTAAGGAACTTACTAGAGCAATCTGTGCAAAAAAAAAAAAAAACACACACACACATATATCATGAGACGTTCCACAAACTTGACAATTCTGTGTATAGGAAAGTTTTCTTTAGCTGTGCAAAATGAATCACTTACTCCTCCAAAATGCCAAATTATTTAATATATAATGTTGCTGCATAAGTTGAGTTGTGTGAATTGCAAAACCATTTTCTTAATTTTGTTGTCCTGGCTATGTCTAACATAAAGAATGCATATATTTATCCCCTGGCACTCATGAATGCCAAATGTTCATCCATCACTGAATCCACTGTACCTAATGTCCTGCAGTATTTAAAATAAAATTCTGCATTAGGTCCAGATGGTGTCCCTGGTGTATGTCTGTATGTTTTAATAAGCAGTCATTTTTATTAGTTTTTCAACAACAATCTCAAATACATTTTGAGTATATATATCATATAAATAGTAACAATAAAACAATATATAACAATGAAAAAACAATCACAGCATACCTCTCAACTGTACAGATTTTCGGAGAATGTCCAGATTTCTGCCTCATATTTTTGGTCCATTTTTCATAAAACTGTGGTTTTCTGGCAAATTAGTGGCAAATCATTAAAGGGTGAAGTAAGAAAATAATGACAGACATTTGAGTTTCAGACTTTATATCCTTCAAAAAATTCATGCTAATGCAAAACCTGTTATTCTATCAACTTTCTAAGTTTGTAATAGCAATATTTAAAAATTGCCCCTATTTTTGGGCATTTGTCCCACTTTTATTTATGGCTTTATCAAGATTTCTTGCTCTAAGAAGTTGAGATGTATGAATTACAGTCTTTGCCTATGACTTATACACTTACTATAATGAAAGCTCCTTTATCAAAAACTATACACATATTTACATGGGAAGTTAGAATAATGGTTAAGGTGTTTACCTTACAGATACAAGATGCAAGGTTTTATTCTCACATTGATTAATTGGCTAGGCTTAAAATAACCCACAAGAGCAGTTAGCTTAGTACTAATCTATGAACCTATGATAGATACAACCGAGAGGTTTAAAGTTTTTCTTTGATATTTGTTAGTTAAGTAAGTTCATTTTTCTATCTAAACATTTCCCACCTAGTTTCTAAATTTTCTTAATTCTAGTTTTATTTAAAGTACAGTAGAATTGTCACACTAACTTTCAATTTTTTTCTTCATCACATTCAGTTTACATAAGTGCTTGTCCCATCTTAGCAATTTTAAGTATTTCATATGTAGGCTTCCTTTTATGGCCACATGTAGCATTCTCCATTCCATTCTGACACAAGATATATAAAATCCTATTGTTGCAACTTATGTGCCTTTCTTATCTTCAGTTTTGTTTGCTGTAGAAATACAAGTTGGTCTTTTGAACATTTAATCTTCAGGAAGATCAGTTTATATTTTATTGGGTGAGAACACCCTCCCACATTCCAAGATATGAAATTGATATGTAATACTTACTGTTACCTCCTGTTCTCTTTACCTTTTTATCTGACCTACAGCTTGGTCCCCATCATCAGGTTTGGTGAAATGCCCCCCCTTGCTGGACTATAACCCCTGTGACCAGTCCTTATGCCTGTTTCTAGTATGGGTCAATTCTCTTCTAGTAAGAGCTAAGAAATGGGCAGGCAGACTCACTTCATCCCTCCCACCCCAGCAGCTAATTGTTTCTTTCTTCAAGTTTCTCTACTGTAAAGTACAGACAAAATGAAATAAAATGTCTATATATTCTATAGAGAAGCACAAATTATCTGAAACACCTTACACTGTATTATGTTCTATCTGCTTCTGCAGATCATATGTTTAATAAGCAAGAACTTAACATTAACAGTCTATAGCATGCCTTAAAGACAGCAAACACATGCATTACATAAACAATACATCACACTCATTTATCAGCAATATCACATTTGCAGAAGTATATTACTTTAAATATCACATTTGCAGAAGTATATTACTCTAACATAGTTCAGTGATTGTAGTTCACATGATCTCTATACCAATTATTGCAACATGGGTATATTGTTATAAATTTGAACATCTCATATGTTATAAATCAAGAGGCTCCCCTGTCTAATTCTCAGCCGGGGTGCCTTCTGTGTGGAATCTGCATGTCCGCCCTATGTTCACATGGGCTTCTTCCAGGTGCTCTGGTTTCTTCCCACATTCCAAAGATATGCAGTATCTGGAATGGACACTGTAAATTGGCCATAGGTGTGAGTGTGCACATGAGTGTGTGATGTGGAAGAACTACCATGGCAGGCCTAGTCACCCGGTGGTGTAAACCTTGGCTCTAGATGATTGATACTGTTGAAGTGACACCCTGACTCCACATGCACAAATGGGAAAAAGGTGAGACTGGAATATGTATTGTGATTATATTAGTTTTGTTTACTAAGCCACTTTCATACTCATGGTTTATTTTTATTATAATTTCTTACTTTATGTGTGTACAGCATATCTATACACATCTAAAACAATTGCACCTAGTATGTGCCACATGTTGTTCAAACCAGAGCTTACAGTGGGTTCTGGTTTTGAGTCCCCATGAAGCCCAATATATTGTACTTTGATTTATATTGTCTAATATCTGGTGCTGCAGGGTGTTGAGTTATCAAAGAAACTGAAAGTTGACAAACTGTGACGTAACAAGAATAATAACGGGACTCGCGTTATAAACATATTATCTCATACAATCTTACTGACTGTGTTAACCTTTGCATAAAGGTCTAACTCTAAACTGAAGCAATGGGCATGTTCATTGTAGTCCACCTTATCTCTAAATTGAATAAAACAAAACCTAAACATTATTTTGTATTTTTACCATCTTTACAAACTGGGAGCTTATCATACCTTTAGGGGTTGTAAATAAAAATCTCTATGAGTGTTAACATTCAGTATTTTTTCTAAACATTTATGGTTTCTATATATTCCTGTCATTTTTTTACATTCCATTTACATGGAATAAATATTATCCCTCAGTAATAAAATAACATATTAAAATTATGCACTCATTCTGAACCTCAGTTTATACTGTCCAAACATACCTTGATTGTTGTTTCTTTATTGGTGCAGTTTGTCCATCTCAATATAATTGATCAGAGCACTTTTTTATAGTTAACTATAATTAGCGAGTCTGAAAGCTAAGCTTACTTAAGAGAGCCCTTCTCCTGCTATTTCTGATATGTAGTAAGCTGACTGGACTTTGAGGATGTCTCTATATGGTCATGCTTCTGTAAAACATCTTTGGTGTGCCTGCAATATTCATCTTGGGGATCTGAGTCTGATTTATTGTCTTCTCTCCACTGTTGCTTATGTAGGTTTCTACCTTGTCATCTAACTATTTGATCTGTGCTGACTATACTTGTTGTGATCTTCATTATGTTTTGTCTTTGAGAGATGCCTGATCTACTTGTCTGCATTTGGAACTACAACTGTTTTTGATTGCATTATTTGTTTCTGTGGGATAATACACTCTTTATACGGCCTGTCTCTGACATCCTTTGCTATTGCTGCATTAGGTAGTCTCTCCATCTTTCTTGAATGACTTTTCTCTGTATTGTCAATAATGTCTTTTCATATTTTCCTCCTCCCTGGTCTTCTTTCTTGTAGACTAGTTGTTTGACAGCTCCTCTCCTGGATATATTTGCTTCCCATTCCATTTTTTCATATGTCATAATATGTTCCAGCCCCTTCCATGAAGTTGTCTCTTTTTTCTTCTTTGTAAGACTGCCACTTTATCTGCTTTGTCATTGTATCTTCTGATCTTATCCAAAGCTGAAACCATCATTGTGGCTGGGCAAACTGCATTCATTGAGAAGCCTGTATCTACTGTTTTTTTGCTTCAGATAATCTGCTTTCTTTTGATGATGATATAAATCTTCTAAGTAGTCCTCCATTAATTTAATGCAATGTTGTTGCCACAAGAGACGCCTCTTTTTCCTACCATGCCTAAAAATCCACTCTGTTGGAAATTAAGTGAAAGTTATAACCATATGCCTGGAGTTGCTCATTTACATTTTCTTCTTTCCAACTCTATGAATCCAATTTTTTTACAAAAGTAAAGTTTGGTGGCATTTGCATCCCCTCACTGAACATTTTTTTTTTGTTTTTTTTTTTTGGTTTTTTGGTTGTTTTTACTACATCCAACACTTCTTGAGTGTTTACATTTATGGTCTCTGGAAAGGCAATATTTTGTACTTTACATCTTTGACTTCTATTTTCCAAATCATCCACTTTCATTTGTAAGACCTGCACCTTCTTTCCTAACTCTTGTGTTTGATTGATTTCTCTATCACTTCCTGTTTTCTCTACTTATCTTTTTTCCACAGCAGCAGTTATCTATTCTTGTATGCTATGAAAGACATTATGAGCATACAGTACAATCAAATAATAAGCCTCCATGCATTGTACCATCAGTGAAAGGTACACAAACAGCAGTATCATCTTCTCTTCTGAATTAACCTCCTTAAACTGAATATGTCATTCATTTTGCAATTGCTGCAATATTCCTACCATGTTACCTCCAAGTTCTGCTACTGTTCATGTTATAGTTGCTTTTATTGTGCTGATTCACTGTACTGGTGCGGGAGAAAACAAACAAAGCCATTGTTTTCTCCCAGGCCAAACCACACTCCCTGATGCGTTTTTAAGCAATGCAGCTTATAAAATTACCTATAATCGGGCACTGTCATTCCAGTCAATGCTTCTTGAAGATTCAGAAAACATGTTAAAGTGTCTGACCCTGGGGATTACAGACCCTTTATACAATGTACATACTTGCAAAGCTATTTTAAAAGCTAGTACCAAAATGAATGCCTCTATGTATAATTGGAGTACATGCTGTTAAACAACATCGTTTCTCTATCAGGCATTTGTGCATTTCTAATTTATTTCAGTTTTATACAGCAATGACTGAAGAAACAGGGTATGGTCTCCAAGTGAATGCAGGCTATTTGGATTTAAGTAAAGCCTTTGACATGTCCTTCAAGATATTACTGTTCAATAAACCATAGAGTACAGGATCAATGCACTCATTACTGATTGGATTGACAACTTGTTAGAGCATTGCATCTTTCAAGTTTCAGTAGCGAACAAATGGTCCAGGCATATAATAATAGCATTGGACATTCCTCAAGGATCTCTTCTTGGTCTATTCTTGTTTAACATATTTATGACATCACTGTCAATTTAAATATTCCATAATATGTAACACATTTGTAGATGACTGTAAAGTCACACTGCCAGCAAGAAATATTAATGATCATGTGATTTTACAAGGGCAGTTTGATAAGTTGTTAGGCTGGGCTAAAAAACATCAGGTTTTGTTTAATATAAAAAACACATGGTATAACATTATGTCGAAACAAATAATGAGTATCCATATACTAATAATAATATATTGTAGAATCTGTGAATACATATAAGAACCTGGGCATTATGTTTAGAGATGATCTGAGTTTTGAATACCATGTACAGTATGGGTTTAGGAAAACATTGGCAACAAATGTAGCTCTGATATGACCCCATACTGAACATGCATTATCATTTTGCCTGCGCTCAATATCTGCTTTACAGAGAAGTTGAAAGTATACATATGATTTATAATCATAGATGTTGATGTCTTAACCACCAGTCCTGCAAAAGGAGATAAGTATTATTGGGACTGTATTTGGTATACTGCAGGCTTAAACAAACAGACTCATCAGTGCCTATAATCATAACAATAATGAAGTTTTGGCAGACAATGCTTAAAATAACATGATTCATTTTCAGTTGAATACTAACAAATCTTTCACATTAATAAAGTATTTTTGATAGGAGTGGCATGGCAAGGCAGCTGAATAGTTTACCTTAGTCTGTTACACAGAATAAGATGTAGCTGTTAAAAATAAAACTTTTGTACAACTGATTGTGTATAGAATGATAGGTTTAAACCATTTTACCTTGGTCACAGACTCCAAGAAGTTTCTTAATTATATTTGTGAGTTTGCATTTAGAACGCTGAACATTAAATTTGATCGGATTAGAACAACATTCTACTTCCTGCAATAATCAAACCAAAAGACACAAATGCAACTGTGATTAATACAATAATGTCCATACTACTGAGATACGGTAGCTGACCTCATTGTATCTGTCAATGGTCAAAAGTATAAAAGTCAATAATTCAGAGGATTAGTCCAGGTTTAGGAGTTCAGGCACAGCTGATCTGGTCTGCACTGTTTGCAGTCAAATAAGAAAGTGAAAAAACTATGGAGACAGTGGAAAATCTAGACAGAATGAGTAGTGACAAAAGCTATGACGACTGTCATGTCATGCTTTTTGGAATAAAGAAATACATCAATGCAGAAACTCTGTTTTGCCCTAAATCAACTCTGAATGGTTAAATATATGTACAGTGCAAAAGACAAGTGATGGAGAAGATATGAGCAGTAATAATTAGGTTAGAAGAGCTACCAGAGACCAGTAAGAAGGAAAAAGTAGAGTCTGTGTAGCGGGTTGCTATTGATGGCTGAAAAATCAACACAAACAGAAATAAATGCTAAAGAGAAATCAGCAGAAACAGAAATACTATTATTAAAGCAACTGCAGAATACTTCAAGTATTAATGGTTGGAAGCAGAGAAAAAAATGCAAAAGACATGCAACAGTTCATAGCTTGAAAATGATGGTATTGAAAAAGCAGCTAAAGCAACAGTGTTTGTTTTAATAGGGAAGACAGAAAGTTGTTTATGAGAAATTTAGGAGTGTAAGACAAACATATTGAAATCAAAGTCCAGGGATAAACAGTACCTGAGTGTTATAATCAGTCCTGTTGCAAACAACAAAAACACACTGTGATATTCTAGACCTGTAGGGGGATGCTTCTGAAGTCAAGGCTCCAAGTAAAGATGTAGCAGAGCATGAACTGTCCCAAAAGGTACATCAGACAACCAATGTAAACAATGTAAATATTCCAGATATGGAAGAACATTGAAAAAACAGATTATTTGGCAGTCATTCATTTTACCAAAGACAGAAATGCTGTATATATTTAAAATGTCTTTGATTATCTATACATTACCACTTTAACAACATTTATAATAAAAGGTTAATGAAGCAGGGATCGTGAAAGTTTGAGTCGTAAAAATGTTACATTCTGTGTAACAATAAATATGAATATATTTTTCCTGGCCAGAGCTTTGCTATTCTGAAGTAACTTGCCCATTACTTGCTTAATATAGAGTTAATGTTAATTGTGAATTGTCAGTGTAGCAGAACTTATATGATCTTATTTAAAAGCAATGAGCTATGTAGCTTTCAATGCTACTGCACTATCTACAGGAAGGTCCACATCACATGCTACACATTTCTTTTAAGACGTTCCAGTTTCAATACATGTATCACTGAAGCTCGACTACATCATATGTCTGTCTATCTTTTTTTTAATTATCCCTAATATAAAATACGACACAACCAAAGAAACAGAACAAGTAACAATTAAATTAAAACTCTTATAAATATGAAAATAAAGCAATTTAATATAAAGAATAAAGTATACCATAAAAAGTTATACAAGGAAGCTGCACCTCTGAAGATGTACACAAATACTTATGACATCCAGAGCTTAGATCATGAAGTCATAGGCACTTGTGCACCTCTCAAAGTAAAACATTCTCATTATAAACACCAAATAATAATAAACACCACAAGCAGATAACCGACCACGAACAGAAAGAAATAAAAGGCCAGTGTAGAAATAATAAAACAATACTGTTCGAGGTCAAACCAGGCTGTAAGCAATAAACATTCAATCCAACATGTATCTTCAGATCATCACTCCAACACGTCTCTTCAGACCATCAATAGTAATAGCACGAACATAGTTTTCACCAAGATAAGCATTTAAGTTACCTGTAACACATTGCATTTAAGTTATCTGGCACTTGCCCACTAAAGCAATTATATAAGTCAGCACTAAAACATTAAAAGCACTACACCGTCACAAACTCCCCTTGAGTACCTTGTTCCCCATTAGCCTTTTTTTTTTCAATTATAAAGGAATTCCCAATACTATTCTAGCATGTCCAAAGGTCAGTTGTCAATCTCCTCTCCGGTCCAGCTGGTGAATCTGGGAATCTTGAGGCAATGTTATAACTGCCTCATGTACACAGACAACCCTCTCCTCCTCCCAACAAATTCCAACACATGTGAGAGATGCAACCATATAGCCATACTGGAGGCTAAGCTCTCTCAACTCAGTACTGGCGTAACCAGTCAGGAGGAGAAGGAAACCACACTCACTACAATTCCAGTCTCACATAGACCTACCACGACAGCAAACCAAACACATAAAGACACAAAAACATACTCTGAGGCTCTAAATAAAAATCTGCCTAAGCAGCAGAGACCTCCAAAGCAGACACCCAAGCAACCGCTACCCCAAAACAAAACACGTACAAAACATAGCTCACAAAGCCAGTGTGCCGAACAGTCACAGCCCTTAAGGCTAAACAACACACCTGATACACTTGTAATAGGTGACTCTATCATCAGGCACACTGATGTCCCACTCACCAGGCTGAACAAGGAGAAGGTCACGGTGAGCTGCCTGTCGGGCGCTAGGATCCGCCACATAACACAAGCACTCAGGTCACTCCAAGGCAAGTACAAATATGACTCAGTCATTGTCCATGCTGGTGTGAATGACCTGAGATGTACCTCCCTGGACTACATGAAAAGAGACATAGAGGAGCTCTCTGAGCATGTAATCCAGACCAGTATGACCCTGACCTTGAGTAGCATATTACCCTCACCAAGAATGATGCCACAATATGAAGACAAGATGATCAATTTCAACAATTGGTTTAAGTATTGGTGTCATTCAAAGGGGATCCAATGCCTGTCAGCCTGGGATGACATGCTCGACAAGCCACGATGCTTCGCTATGGACGGCTTGCACCTGTCACCCCTGGGCTTTCAGATATTGGCAAAGGCTCTTGCTACCTCCATAGTGCCTTTTTTAGGCAATGCTCAAAAGACAAACCCACCTCCATAGGTATCACAAGGGATAAAAAACTAAGAGTAATGCTACTCAACGCCAGAAGTCTAAACCTCAAGATGCACGCACTCGAAACTCTCCTTAGCATGGAGAACATTGATATATGTGCAGTAACAGAAACCTGGTTCAAGGCTCCCGAGAGCAGCCCAGCACAACCAGGTTATACCTCATACCATGCTTTTTGGCCCCAAAACTTGGACCAAACCACAAAAGGAGGAGGATTATCAATATTTGTCAAAGATACCCACACCTCCAGGTTGGTGGCACAGCACGAAGCATCAGAAACTATCCATGTGCAACTAACAGTGGGTAAAACTGCCTTCCAGTTTATAGCCTGCTACAGACCACCCTCCCAAACCCAGGAACCCCACTCAGCCTTCCTGAGAACACTGGAAAATATGAAGGTCTCTCCAAACACCATTATATTGGGCGACTTCAACTACCCAAACATAGACTGGGAGCATTACTCTAGCTCCAACACCCTAGCCCAAAGATTCCTAGAATTTATAAACTCAAATGCTATGGGACAACTTGTTACCACTCCCACAAGAGGGGAAAACATACTGGACCTGATCATCACCAACATGGGGACTCTATGCTCCAGACCAGAAGTGTATCCCTCATTGGTAAGATCAGACCATAAACTAATCTTACTAGATATTCAAATCCCGACTCCACCCCCTGCCCTGAAAACCACAGTGAAAAACTTCTCTAATGCAAATTTCACACTCCTCAAAACCGAGGTGGAATCATTCAAAGCCCCTGGGCCTGTGGAAAATACGGCCCAGACCGCAGAATCCTTTATAAACGCATTCTATGAACACCTTCAGGAATGCATGGATCATGCAATCCCAAATAAAACCAAGACCCAGTCCTCCAAAGGCAGACGTCCTGTCTGGTGGACCCCAGCCATAAACAAACTATACAATGGAAGGAGGAAGCTACTACATGATAGAGCAAAATCCCAAAAAGGGAAGGCATCTCTGATCAGTATTAGCAAAAAACTACGGGCACTCATAAAATCGTCTAAGGCCAGCTTTGAGAGAAAAATTGCACAGAACACTAAGGATAATCACAAGGCTTTCTTTAGTTATGTTAGGAACCTGAGTGGGAAATCCCAGATATGCTCAGAATTATTCCAAAATGACAAAAAATACATCGAACCCACAGACATTGCCAACATCCTAGCTGACAGATTCAGCGCAAACTCCCACCCCCCCCCACTCCCCACTAAAAGGGCAAATATCTATCCCAGCAGAGTGCTGCCCCCCTGACATCTCAGATGCTCAGGTAAGAGCTGCCCTCTCCAAAGCAAAAAACACAGCATCAATGGGACCAGACAGTGTCCCAGGCTGCATCCTACATGAACTCCAAGAAGAGCTAAACCCAAACATAAAACTACTGTTCAATCTCAGCCTTACTACAGGATATGTACACAAAGAGTGGTGTACAGCAACAGTGGTCCCTCTCCACAAAGGTGGTGCCTCAATGGATCCTGGAAACTATCGCCCCATAAGCCTGACTAGCTTGGTCTGCAAAGCTATGGAAAGGATCATCATGGACCTCATAAATAAAGATATTGGGGACCTACAGACACTGGATCCTACCCAGTTTGGCTTTGTTAAGGGCAGATCCTGCCTCTTAAACCTGGTTGATTTCTTTGAAACAGTTACTAAGGCCATTGACAAGGGGAAGGTGGTCCACACAGCCTACCTGGACCTCGCAAAAGCCTTTGATACAATACCCCACTCGGGCATTATAGATAAGCTCAACAGCTTAAATATAAACCCGTATGTCACTAGATGGGTTGCAAACTGTCTCAAGGACAGAACCCACATGGTTAGAATTGCTGGAGCCATGTCAGACTCCAAACCAGTTACAAGTGGCATCCCACAAGGCTCAGTCCTGGGACCTCTCTTGTTCGGTATATATTTCTCGGAGGTACAGGCCAACACGGAAGGACTCTGGCTGACCAAGTTTGCAGATGACTGCAAACTGGGCACCATAATCGACACTCCAGCCAACACAAGCATCCTCCAAAAGGGCCTCATAGAAACAGACAACTGGTGCCAGAGCCATGGCCTCAAGCTAAATGCCAAAAGTGTATAGTCATCCCTTTGGCAAAAACAAAGTGCCCAAAAATTACCACATAGGTGGTAATCCATTAAGTACAGAAGAAGTAATTAGGGACCTGGGGACCCAAATTGATAGCAATCTCTCATTTGACAACCACGTGGCCAAAGTGGTTAGAAAAACATTTTATATAGCTCACCTAATCATGAAGAGATTCACATCTAGATCAGGGGAGGTCGTCGTGCCTCTTTACTCATCCCTCATCAGGCCCATAATTGAGTACAATGCCCCTTTTGGGATGTACCTTACCAGACACCTGCAGCAACTGGAAAGACCCCAAAAGTACGTCACCAAGAGGATCAAAGGGCTCAAACAGATGCCATATGCTGCCCGGTTAAAGAAACTCCAGCTCTACTCAGTGGCATACCGCCTACTCAGAGGTTATCTGTGCCTGATGTATAAAGCCATGTCCAACCCAGAATTAATGGACATGCTGCACCTCAGAAAATCCAAATTCCATCGAGCTACACGCTCGAGAGACTTGAACCTCAGCACTGAAATAAATAGGACATGCTGGAGCAACAGATTCATAAACCAGAGGCTCCCTTCACTCTGGAATAAAATCCCAGTCCAGGTTAGGCAGAGTCACTCATTGACTCTCTTCAAGAGGAATCTTGATGAGTGGATGGGAGATCGTAGGTTTACCCCGGGTATCACTTCTGTGTCACTGTTAGACAGAGGCGCAGTATACTAACCTAGAAAAAGGGCATAGCAAATTTATTTTAAAATGGGTGGTGAAAGCCAAACACACTCTGGCTAGGCTTATAAATGCCCTAGGACAGATAGCCTAGTATGAACCTATGAACCTATAAAACTTTTATTTAAGACAAATGATCGGTAAGCGCTTTCGCTATACAGCTTTTTCAAACCATCAAAATAATTGTTAAAAAGACCTTATATAGTACATTCTTAATAAAATAATCAAACAATTAAACAATTAAATTATAAAGCAGCTTAAAGGGGTACTAAACAACAGTTAAGTGTCCGACTAAGATACACCTAAATATAACAAATAATAAACATATATATTTAAAATATTTACTAAAGCATATGATAAGAATACATAACTAAAATGAATATATATACAGCTAAAAAGTATATGGAAAGTATATATAAATATATATTATAAATATAAACTAACAGATATATGTATAAAAAACAGTGATCTTCTTGTCTTACTAACTGACACTAATTCTAAGTTATATATGCATGAACATTGTCTAATAAAAGTAATACTGACATATAGTCTTGTGAAATAAACCTGTTCATTTAGGTCTAAGCATTCTATTTTTTAAAACAGGTTTCAGTGGGGCCCTATCATTAAGCCCAGGAAAAATATGGGCTTGTAATTTAATGATCCAATTCGCTTCTGCTTGTTCAGTGTAATTCTTAAGGTCTCCTCCTCTAATACTAGGCAAAGTGATGTGTATAACTGAAAACCTAAAAATATGGTTGTCATTATATTGGACAAAGCATTGATTTCAGATTTGAAACGAATTTGGTAAAGATGTTCCCTTATTCTTTCTTTTAGTCTTCTATCGGTCTTTCCAACATAAAAGGCAGTACAGGATGTACAAAGAGCATTATAGACCATGTGCCTAGTGTCACAGCTAGCATTGATATTAAATGTAAAAATTTGATTCATGACTGGGTGTACAAACATATTAATGTTAAATATGTAACAACAAAAGTTGCATTTAGTGCAAGACTGAGTACCTTCATAGATATTAGATACTGTAGGTGACGTATAATCAGGAGAGCATAATAATCTTCGTAAATTCTTTTTGTTTTTGTAAGTGAATTTAGGTTATTCTCCTACTAATTTTTTAATATCAGGATCAATAGTAAGTAATTCCCAATGCTTGTAAATAATTTCCTTGATTGATTAAATGTCTTGTCTAAAAAATAAAGTCACTTTCTGTTGTTTAACTACATTTTCTGTTGTGACAGTTCTATCTGCACTATAAACCTCCACACCTGCTTCAGAGAAAATAGGACATGCTCTATCTTCTGGAATTTTCTTAACATAAGAAAAACCTTTCTCTATTTCTGTTAATTTATATTTTCTGTCACATAATCTAGCACCCAAATCATTCAATTCTCCTTCAAAGTCATGCAATATAGGGTTCAACCTTGATGCTCTAATGGCTTGTCCTCGAATAATATTGGTAATAATATAATTCGGGTGCATACTATCCCTATATAAAAGGGTATTTTAGTGGCAAGATTTCATGTATACACCGGTGTTTAATTGCCCATTTTCCATCCGCCAAATTAATACATCTAAAAAACTAATTTGGCTGCTTGAACTAAACATAGTAAATTTCAAAAAAGGGGTTAATAAATTAACTTCCTTTTCAAACCTATCCAACTCTTCTAGTGAACCTGTCCAAAGAAAAAACAAATTGTCAACAAAACGTCTATAAAAAATGACATAACTTTGATACAACTCTAACTGGAAAAGGTTTTGCTCTTCCCATAAAGCCATAACCAGGTTGGCGTAGCTATTGGCACATGAAGTGCCCATAGCCATGCCATCCCTTTGTAAATATAACCTTTGATCAAATAAAAATACATTACTTTCCAAAACCATTTCTAGTAGTAAGCAAATGAAATCTACTCTCTGCGATGACATATCAGAGTGTAAAGTTAAATAAGTCTGTATACTTTCTAATCCTGATGCATTAGGAATATTAGTAAATAAAGATGCGACATCCATCGTGACCATTTTATAAGAGGTATTGCCATACAAATGTTTAGTTGCCTCATAAAGGTCCAATAAGAACTGTTTAGAATCTTTTAATATACAACTATTTATATCAACCAGTGGTCGTAGGGTTTTCTCAATATAAATAGATAAGGGCTCCGTTACCCAACCTCTCCCAGATACTATGGGTCTCATCGGTGGAGTAACAGGGTCCTTATGGACCTTAGGTAGGCCCTGAATAACCGGTATAATAGGGTTCTCAACTAGCAAAAACTCATAAAGTTTAGAATCTAATATCTCCATTTTATACATATCATCCAAGGTGTTATGTACTCTTGCAATGAGCTCTTGAACCTCTAAATTAGAGATAGATTTATAAATACGTGTATCTTTTAACATTTCGAACATACAAGAGTTGTAGGATGCCTTGTCCATTATCACAATGGGGCCTCCCTTATCTGCTGGTCTAATCGAAATGTTTCTATCATTCATTAGATCATACATTGCTTTAGTCTGTTTATAAGTCAGATTGTTTTTATTCATGAGAACTTCCGTATCTGTGCTTAAAGCATAAATATATTTTTCTACCACTTTATTAAATGCATCAAGTAAAGGTTGTAAACTCAGTACATAAAGACTAGGTTTCTTAAACTGGTTAGTTGAAATTCTAGGATTATTTGCAGGGAATAGTAATTTTAATTGCAAACTCCTGACAAAAAGCTTAACATCAAGAATGGTGTCTGTTAAATTGCTTTGTTTAGAAGGTATGAAAGACAACTCTTTATTAAGAACTTGAAGCTCAAATATATTTAAAGGCCTATGTGAGAGATTCCATACTATGTCATCCTTTCCCACATCTTCTTTAGGGTAGGTTCTTTCATTTCCCCATTTAATGCCTTTCTCTTCTGCCTCGCTCTGCTCATTGAGCAATTCCTTCCCCGAGTGTATGTGTCTGCTATAGGGAAAGGGCTAGGTATCTCTTGTTCTTGCCCATTACTTTTATTATTACTAGATGTATTATATATCGTATTACGTACTACAGGTTCCTTGCTACCTAAAGCACTGTTATATGCATTAATAGTACTTGATTTATCTAGACTATCCAATTGTTCAGCATTATGTGCCAAATTGGAACTCGTTTTTTCAATAACACTTTCATTGTCATTTATGGACATTACAAAACTAGCAGAATTTATATTACTGCTATTATCATTGCCATTGACTGATACATTACACACATTATCATTCAAAATTGTTTTTTTACTCACAACAGTACTGTTCAGTCCTCCATCTAAATTACCAGACTCAGGTAAACTACCAGGTCTGTGGGGGATCACAGTGTTTCTATTAAATACAGTTCTGTTATTTCTAGGCCAAGTAAAGACTTGGCCATGTAAAAAGTCATTTGTGTCTCTTGAAAGATTATGTTTTTTCTGCTCTAAGTGTCTTTTCTCATAGAGATTAACATTATCTATTAATCGATCAAGACGTGGTTCAATAACATCGTTGCTGAAGCCATTATACAAATCTTGTTGTTTTTCTTAATCATTTCTTTTAAAGCAAGCTCCTCTGGCATAAAAAATGAATTTAGTAATTTCATGTAATTGATGCTCACCTCTATATTTAGCTGTTGCCAATGGCTCAATAGTTTGGGGTAAGCATTACAGGTAATCAGCATTTTCAGGACCCTCAGGCCCCGTGGTATAATTCTACGTTTGTGTTATTACTATTGATGGTCTGAAGAGACGTGTTGGAGTGATGGTCTGAAGAGACGTGTTGGATTGAATGTTTATTGCTTACAGCCTGGTTTGACCTCGAACAGTATTGTTTTATTCTCATTATAAACATTATACAGTGCATGAAGTACATCAGTTATACTCTGATATTTGGAAAAAGACAAATCGGTTAAGCACCAGAGTGGCACGAGACCTGACCTTCACGATTGTTAAGCATTCCCTGCTTATGTTAAGGGTAGGTCTACTGCTCAGCAGTAAAATCTGACTGTACTGCCTAGCAAATGACAGTGGCAGAACAAAACATTTGTTTCTGCTTGCTGTCTGTACCCTTAGCATATTCTTAACTTCCTGTAAAAAACTTATAAAGTAGCTAGAATAACAATGTGTGTTTGTCTGCAGAATCTGAAGGATAAGAACTCTGAAACTCAAATGTATGCCATTATTTGGTGACTTCAACCCTGAGTGGTTTGCCTGAAAGCCACAAATTTTATGTGGAACTGACCAAAAAATATAAAGCAATAATCTGAATGTTCTGTGAAAATCTGGACAGTTAAGAGGCATGAAAGATGAGTGTAAATGTAGTGGACTGCATTACATTGCCCCTCTGACAGTGTTTAAAGTCCACTAAGTGTTTTTTGGCTTTTTTATTTGTAATTAGAAGTACATGGAGCACATAAAGCTGCATGCACTACAAAGAATTATGATTGGGTCTCACTGATTCTAACCGTTTATTATGAACTTCGCTCATGAGGTGAATTTCTTGGCATTTATGTCTCAAGCACATAAGCTGGTTAGGATCAGCAACCTGATCATAATCCTCTATGTTAGCTGTTAACCAATATGTAGAGAAAGCTGGTAATGCTCAGTCTAGAGTAGTGTGTGCTATTTTTGACACTCCATCAGTATAACCAAGCAGTTGAGGTAGTGACTGTTCAAAGATTAAATGAAACCATGAATGGTGTTCAGTACAAGTAGTAGAAAGACTGACCACAAGAATATAAGATAATGTACTGTTGAAAAAAAACAAAGACGGACTTTTATTAAATGTTTTTAAGCTTTTTCATAATTGAACTTTCTTTTACAAAACAGAAACAGAAATGTTCATTCAAATAAAATATTTGATGATACACATTAGCAGAAAGCTACACAAATTAGAACGTGTATTGATATTGTTATATTCGCTTCAATAGGTCCCTGGTGAAATTCTAAGAAAAGTAAATGAGATCCTCAGAATGCAGCACTTATTTATTTATTTGTATTTCGTTACTGGGAAGGTCTGACTGGGTCATGCAAGACTCCTCTTCTGGGGAGAAAGACATATTTAATGAGAGAAAAACATACAAAACATTGTAGCAGACACTTTGTGAATACAAACAATATTTGAAATACAGTGATTACAGATTTGACAGAGACTAGGCATCTAGGTGAATGTGAAAAGTAGCAGTTGTCAAAGAAGGACAAAGTACTAAAGAAACAGGGGGTTGCAGGAGATGAAGTATTTAGTTGCTGTGAGGCAACAATACTACTTTCTGCTCCACTACACTCATGCTACCTTCTGCGGTTTAGTCTTGTAAGTGCTTTTGTTGGGGTAAACTCCACCAGTGGCACTTTCTGTGGTTTAGTCTTGTAAGTGCTTTTGTTGAGGTATACCCTACCAGTGGCACTTTTTGTGGTTTAGTCTTGTGCTTTTGTTGGGGTATACTCTACCAATGGCACTTTTTGTGGTATAGTCTTGTAAGTGCTTTTGTTGGGGCATACTCCAGCAGTGGCGCTTTCTGTGGTTTAGTCTTGTAAGTGCCTTTTGTTTGGGTATACTCTACCAATGGAACTTTCTATGATTGTATATTGCACTATGGAGAATATATAAACCAAGTTAGATGTGGAAAATACATACTAAGTCTGAGACTGAGGTATCTTGGAGTATTTCTCCTAGTCTGTGGTAAAGCAAGGTCAGAATACATACAGCACAGGTGTTTGAGCATGGAAAAGGATGGGCATCTCTCCATATAAATACCTTTGATCTGTACAGCTATCACTTAAACCAATATCTCTAACTGCAGCGTGCCTTTGCTTCCACATACCTGATCCACTTAACTCAGTCGTTCTAAACTATGATTCAGTTTACCACACTTTGGCTGCCTAAAGCCACTACACATAATCAAACCCCCCTTTTCATCTTACTGGTCTCTGTTAGCTTTCCTAACTTAGCTACTACTGCCTACATCTCCATCACTTCTACTCCTTTGTACTGTATATATATTTGGTTTGTTAGATCTCCTATGTATATACTGTTTGCCACATGCTCTAAAGTTACTCATAAATGCAAACCATCGCTATTTGCATACTTTACATTGTTTTGTTACATTACAATGTTACCCTGTCTGAGAATGTAATCTGTCAATGTTTATTCAGTCTTCTACCAAACAAATCTGAATAAATAAATGCAGCATACATTTCAGAAAGTAAACACTATGCCGTTAGAACAATCTCTAATGTTACTTTATTTCTAATAAACTTAAAATGCCCTTGTCTCACATATGCATTTTGAATGGGGGACATGCACACCAGTTTGCCAACCCAAAGGTACTGGCTCAATCTTCAGTGCAACACAGAAAATGTGTTGATGAGGCACTGTTTCACATGCACCTACAGTTATTCATATTAGGGGGTTATCAAGAAAATGTGACTTTTTACAGTGACGCATGGAGTTTCAGCCAACTACCTACATGCACCACGAGACTGCTGTTATGTAATAACCATCTGACTAGTTTATGTAATAACCATCTGACTAGTTTATGTAATAACCATCTGACTAGTTCTGCTGAGTATATCTGGTTTGTTAACCCTTTCTATTGTTCTCTACATGTAACAGCTAACTTATCCATCACCCATATAATATTACACTCTGAGTGAGAGCTTCTTCGTTTAGTAGGAACATTAACAGGGACAAATTGCTTGGTTTAACTTGTTAAGCTGGTTTACATGGTTTGGACAATGTCTTGAATTTAGTTCCAAAGGTTAAACATGAATGGCTTTTCACAAACTTATATGTACCCAAATTCACAGAAAATGTAAAGATCAACAACAACTCTGACGTTTTGTTACATATAAATGTAAAGACTAACGGATATTAAATAACTCTAAGTAGATATTTACATGCAAATATTCTCTACTCTAAAGAGCAAGTTCTTGCATGTGTGAAAAATAGCATTTGGTCAGTGTGGTATTGCTGTGGCAAAATGCTTCAACAACTATTTAGCATGTTTAATGTGCTGTACTCCAAGGAAACATTTAGCAAATTGGGATACTGGAAAGAATTGGCCAGATGGTGGTCTGGCCGAGCTCCAACAGTCACTCTTTGCAATAAAAGCACTGTATGGTGGACAGATTTTGTGGCTCATCTGTTACTATCTGTAATACTTCATCTCCATTCACTTACACAGAGCTGCACTGAAATCCACTGATTTTTCTTTACTGCAGATGTGGGACTGGACAGGTATACTGCGGTGTTTATATTCAATGTTAGCATCGTCCATCTTATTCACAATATCAGACAGATCAGATAATAGTATACCATCAGTGGAACTGTAGGTGAATGCTGAATGCCAGAGTGACCAATAAAATAAGTTACCTTAATTAGTGGTTGTTATTTGCAATTATCAGCACATGAGGCAAAGAGGAGTGAAAGAGAACAGCACACTGATTTTAAAACTGACGTTAAGATCTGCTTTACTCTAGAAATTAAATGTTTGGTTCAAAGATTTTAAGAAGCTACCTCTAGTCCTCTTTTGTGATTAAAGTCTCACATTTTAACATAAAGTGCCTGATATATTTTTACCAGAAAAAAAAACGTTTACCATAGGTAAATTTTTACCGCATAAGTTTCAAGTAATCCTGACAGAATATATCATGATTTCTTGAAAGTAAAACACAAAAATGATGCTGAAAGTGAATAATATAAAGTCAGAAAACTCATCTAGAACAAATATTTAACTGAATTATTTTGGTCAAGAGGTTAACTGCAAGATTGCTAGAAAGCTACTAAACAGATTATTTGTAAGAGGTTCCTTAAAGAAAAAAAAACTTCAATCATCAACAAGTGATGTCATATGGAAAAATGCCAAAGCTAACATTTTCTTCCAATAAAATATCCAAATTTATAAAAAAAATAGAGCCCAAAAAAGTGAGACGTAGAAAAAGACAGAAATAGAATATACTGTCAGTTTTGCAAACTCCATCCTAGGTTGTATGACCACATATGATGTTATATTCAGTAAAGGTGTTCAGTTGGGAAAGCACCCACTTTTGTGGGCTTGCCTCCAACATCAATCACCATAGCAACGCAAAATTAAAAAAAAAAAAGAAAGAAAGAATTAATGAAACTACTTTCACGTGGGGCCATTGCTCTCACACCACTATAACTTACATATTCTAGTCCTACAATTGCTCAGTGATAAAGAAATAAAAAGGTCAGCACTTAAATGATTGTTTATTTGACTAAACATGGTGTATATGAGTGTATGACAGATATATGAAGTATCAAAACTTTGATTCTCTGTCCTGCTGGTAAAAAAGTGCAAATCACAAACATTTGAAACACACATAAAAACTGAATCACACAGATCTGACAAAAACATCATCTATTTTTTGCAGGGGTGCAAGCTCCTTGCACCACACACTCCCTGCTAGTTATATTTACCAACTCTGAAAATGCACTACAGTGAGGAAGGGGTATATATATATATATATATATATATATATATATATATATATATATATATATATATATATATATATATATATATACCTGATTCCTCATTTTAACAGGTGTGTGTGTGTGTGTGTGTGTGTGTGTATATATTATCTATCTATCTATATATATATATATATATACACACATACATATACATATATATATATATATATATATATATATATATATATATATATATATATATATAGTGTGTGTGTGTGTGTGTGTGTGTGTGTGTGTGTGTGTGTGTGTGTGTGTGTGTGTGTGTGTGTGTGTGTGTGTGTGTGTGTGTGTGTATCTATATATCTATATATATATATATATATATATATATATATATATATATATATATATATATATATATATATATGTATATATATATATATATATATATATCAAGACCAGACAGGAGGAGAAGGCAACTACACACACCACAAAACCAGCCTCACATAATGCTACCACACCACTGAATCAAACACATAAACACACAAAGACATACTCAGAGGCTCTGAGTTAAAATTTACCTAAACAGCAGAGGCCTCCAAAGCAGACACCCAAACAACTGCTACCTCAAGACACCCCACAAGCAACACATAAACCACAAAATCAGTGTGCAAAGCAGTCACAGCCCTTAAGGCCAAATACAACACCAAACATACTTGTCATAGGTGACTCCATAGTCAGACACACTGACGTCCCACTCACCAGGCTGAACAAGGAGAGGGTCACAGTAAGCTGCCTATCGGGCGCTAGAATCCACCACATAACACAAGCACTTGGGTCACTCCACGGCAAGTACAAATATGACACAGTCATTGTCCATGCTGGTGTGAACGACCTGAGACGTACCTCCCTGGACTACATGAAAAGAGACATAGAGGAGCTCTCTGATTATGTAGCCCAGGCAGGTATGACCCTGACCCTGAGCAGTGTCCTTCCTTCACCAAGAATGATGCCACAATATAGAGACAAGATGATCAGCTTTAACAATTGGCTTAATGTCTGGTGTCATTCAAAGGGGATCCAGTGTCGGTCTGCCTGGGAAGACATGCTTGACAAGCCACGCTGCTTCGCAAGGGACGGCTTGCACCTGTCACCCCTGGGATTCCTGATATTGGCTAAGGCTCTTGCCACCCCCATAGTGCCTTTTTTAGGCAAGGCTCAAATTCTAAACCTACCACCCTAGAAAACAAAAATGGGAAGAAACTGAGGGTAATGCTGCTCAATGCCAGAAGTCTAAATCTCAAAATGCATGCACTCAAGGCCCTTCTCAGTATGGAGAACATTGATGTCTGTGCTGTAACTGAAACCTGGTTCAAGGCTCCTGAGAGCACCCCGGCACTATTAGGTTTTACCTCATATCATGCGTTCTGGCCCCAAAACCTGGACCACACCACAAAAGGAGGTGGTGTATCCATATTCATAAAGGATACCCACACCTCCAGGTTGGTGGCATCGCACGAAGCTTCGGAAACCATCCAGGTGCAACTAACCATAGGCAAAACTGCTCTACAAATTGTAGCATGCTACAGGCCACCCTCTCAAACTCAGGAACCCCACACAGCCTTCCTGAAGACACTGGAGGGTATAAATGTATCTCCAAACACCATCATATTGGGTGACTTCAACTACCCGAATATAGACTGGGAACATTACTCAAGCCCTAACTTTCTAGCCCAATGGTTCCTGGAGTTAATAAATTCAAATGCCATGGAACAGCTAGTCACTGTTCCCACGAGAGGAAAAAATATACTAGATCTCATTATCACAAACATGGGGACAAAATGCTCCACACCGGAAGTATATCCCTCATTGGTGAGATCTGATCATAAACTAATCTCACTGGAAATCCACATCCCGCCCCCACCCCAAACAAAAAAACCACAGTGAAGAACTTCTCTAAAGGAAAATTCACACTACTCAAGACTGGTGTGGTATCCTTCAAGGCCCCTGAGCCAGTGGAAACCACAACCCAAGCTGTGGAAGCCCTTACAAATGCCTTCTATGAACACCTCCAGGACTGCATGGATCAGGCAATCCCAAATAAAACCAAGACTCTTTCCACAAAGGGCAAACGTCCAGTCTGGTGGACCCCAGCCATTAACAAACTTTACAATAAGAGGAGAAAGCTATTACATGATAGAACAAAATCCATAAAAGGGAAGTCACCCCTGATCATTATTAGTAAAAAAATACGAGCACTCATAAAATCAACTAAGGCCAATTTTGAGAGAAAAATTGCCATGGATTCAAAGGACAATCATAAGGCCTTTTTCAGCTATGTTAGGAACCTGGGTGGAAACTCCCAGATATGCTCAGAATTAGTCCAAAATGATACAAAAATCACTGAACCCACAGACATTGCCAACATACTGGCAGACAGGTTCAGTGCAAACTTCACCCCTCTCCCCTAAAGGAGAGATAACTATCCTAGCGGAGTGTAGCCTCCCAGACATCTCAAATGTGCAGGTGAAAGCTGCTCTCTCTAAAGCTAAAAACACAGCATCAATGGGACCGGATGGTGTCCCCGGCTGTGTGCTACACGAGCTAAATGAGGAATTAAACCCGCACATAAGGCAGCTGTTTAATCTCAGCCTTACCACAGGATACGTGCCCAAGGAGTGGCGTACAGCAACTGTGGTCCCACTCCACAAAGGCAGTGCCTCTACGGACCCTGGTAATTACCGCCCCATAAGCTTAACAAGTCTAGTCTGCAAATCTATGGAGAGGATCATAATGGAGCTCATAAACAAAGATATAGGGGACTTGCAGACATTGGACCCGACCCAGTTTGGCTTCGTCAAGGGCAGATCATGCCTTTTGAACTTGGTCGACTTCTTCGAAACAGTCACCAAGGCCATTGATGAGGGAAAGGCAGTCCATACAGCCTACCTTGACCTTGCAAAGGCTTTCGATACAATACCCCACCCGGGTATTGTAGAAAAACTTACCAGCTTAAATGTAAACCCATATGTCACAAGATGGGTTGCAAACTGGCTTAAGGACAGAACCCACAGGGTTAGAGTTGCTGGCGCTATGTCAGACTCCAAGCCGGTCACAAGTGGTGTCCCACAGGGCTCAGTCCTTGGCCCCCTATTGTTCGGCATCTACTTCTCAGAAGTACAGGCCAACATGGGAGGACTTTGGCTGACAAAGTTTGCAGACGACTGCAAACTGGGCGCCATAGTGGAAAGTGCATCGGACACGGATATCCTTCAGAAGGGACTCACGGAAACAGATAGCTGGTGCCAGATCCATGGCCTGAAGTTAAACGCCAAAAAATGTATAGTCATACCCTTCGGGAAAAACAAGGTAACCCCAAGCTACCATATAGGTGGCAATCCACTAAGCACAGAAGAGGTTATCAGGGACCTGGGGACCCAGGTTGACAGTGGCCTTTCTTTTGACACTCACATTGCTAAAG
>NC_056748.1:758848745-758938745 GCF_019279795.1 Protopterus annectens | reverse complement strand
TACAGTGAAAAAATAGTAAATTCCCTGATCCTCAGTGTACCATAATCTCCATTTAAAATGCCAAACTCATACTAATGAATCACCCTACATCACATAGGATCATCCATTACCAACAGTTCAAAAGACAGATGCTAGGAAATCAGATATAGTGGTCCAAGAAAAGAAGACAAGAGTAGCATTGATCATGGAAATTGCCACACCCAGTGACTACAGTGTCTTGTGTACAGAGAGATACAAAATCATAAAATATCAGGATCTGCAGGCAGAAACGAGAGCAATGTGGAAGAAAGATACCAAGACAGTTCCAATAGCAGTAGGAGCAACGGGTCTTATAAAAAAGAATTTACAGTCGTATTTATCATTGATGAAAATTTTGTCTCAGTTAATCTCGTTGAGGAAAATTCATTACATAGTCACATATATATATATATATATATATATATATATATATATATATATATATATATATATATATATATATATATATACATAAAAAGAACAGATCCTTGTAGTAATGTCCAAAGGTTTTCCAGCCTTAGGGGTAAGATGTCTCCCACCCTTAAGAAAAAACATAAATCCACATGGAAAACTGGTACTTCAGCATCCAATCTGACGGCTGAGCCTCCTTAAAACCAAGAGAAAAAAAAAACATGAGTTATAGCTAATCCCAGTTGAGACTTCCACATAATCAAGCACTTATAACTTGTTTAGACATCAACACATCTTAACTGAAACATAAAAAAATATTAAATAGATTAGTGATTTTGTACTTAGAGCCTCAGAAGATCTAACTTAGCACTTTCATCCTTAACAAAGCTTCATCAGGGTTAACTACATCTGCTTGTGTGCAATAAATATATCTAAGATATATATATACAAAATGAGCTTTTAAAGACATATGCCACAGTTTTTTTTTCTGACCAAATGAGCTTTGGGTGAAGTGAACCACACACACACACACACACACACACACACACACACACACACACACACACACACACACATACTGAATCCATGTTACTTCGATGTACCTAACTCTGATCCAGTAATGTTGAATCATGAATGTCAACATCCGTCTGTACATGTGCAAAGGTTACTCTGCAAGACATGAGAAACTAAAAACGTGGCTTCTGTATGGTGGCAAGCCGGTTTCCTCCACATTTGCCTGCTAATTATATGTACTAACTATGAGATCACATAATCCTTTATTAATTGTCAACCATCTGCATTGTTGAGCGAAATGGAGCAACAGTACAAAGGCTGATCTTGGCCACAATCCACCAGTCGCATGGAAACCATGATACAGATAGTTGAATACATAGATATCTAATTTCTTATTTTATTTCTGAATATGTAAATATGGACTGGTTCACACTCCTGCACCATCTTACTCATGTGTGCTAACCCAAACCCTACACATTATGTTACTAAAACCCCTTTCCCTAACATAACAGCTACACAAGACCAAAGGACACAGAACACAGACATCACAAAATACGAGCAACACTGAGTTTATCGTCATCGCTAACCCTTACTCTAACCCTAACCAGTGAACACTTGCATATTCACGCCAGCTACTACAACACAGTCATGCACATATTCAGAGCTACTATTTTTTTCATTCAAACATTGATTCTCCTGTATACTCCTGCTTAATTACACTATGTAAACCTAAATTCAAGCATATGTGATCCACTCAAATCAGCTTTAACTCTTGTGCATTCTCTCTTTTCTACACTCACAAAAACCTGTGTGTGTGTGTGTGTGTGTGTGTGTGTGTGTGTGTGTGTGTGTGTGTGTGTGTGTGTGTGTGTGTGTGTGTGTGTGTGTGTGTGTGTGTGTGTGTGTGTGTGTGTGTGTGTGTGTGTGTGTGTGTGTGTGTGTGTGTGTGTGTGTGTGTGTGTGTGTGTGTGTGTGTGTGTGTGTGTGTGTGTAAAGCCCTGTTAATGTCAAAAGTCCACATCTATTTAATATAAATATCTTTTTTTTTCAGAAAGGAAGCATCAATTTCTAAACAAGTTATAAGTGCTTGATTACTCTGAAGTCTCAAGTGAGATTGGCTGAAGTTTGTGGTACTTATTCCTTGGCTTAAAGGGGGCTCAGCCAACAACTTCAGTCCTTGAGAAGTGCCAGTATTATATATATATATATATATATATATATATATATATATATATATATATATATATGTATGTATTTACACACACACACATACACACATACACTCACACACTCACACACACACACACACACACACACACGCACACACACACACACACACACACACACACACACACACACACACACACACACACACACACACACACACACACACACTCACACACATACACACAGATACATAGGTGTGTGGAAAAAAGGCAGTCTGTCAAATATTCAGTTCACCTAATATTCTAAACAACTGAAAACACTTCTGATTGCAGAATGCCAGCATCACTTTGTGGGAAGTCACAGTACAACAGGGAGTTGGATTTTTCCCTTTCCCTGCTGTTGTGCAATCTCAGAGATTGTATATAAAATTAGCACAGGGTGTGGTGGTCCAGGGTGTCATGTTCTCTTGCCAAAAAGACTTTAAATACAAGTTCTCTTTCTTTTTACTATATTTTTGATTTTGATCGAAAATATTGCAGTGTGTGATTTGATGAGTGTTGCTTTCGGTGGACTTCCCTAAAACACACACACACTCTCTCTTTCTCTCTCTCTCTCTCTCTCTATATATATATATATATATATATATATGTGTGTGTGTGTGTGTGTGTGTGTGTGTGTGTGTGTAGACATACACACTCACAAGCTGTGTGCAAATCACATATGCATAAAAGAGAGACATGAAGCTTCAGAAAAACCTTCTCAACTCTCTGCTACATTACTACCTTAAAGGTTAGGGCAGCCAAAACAGTAGTGTACCTGGGCATGAGCTCATGCTATTTTTAGTGCTGTATCTCCTAGAATTTGAATAGGGCTTAGATGATACGGCAGCTTATTTAAGTCCTGGTTCAGGAGGTTTGATGATACATTCTGTCTTTCCCCACTGCTTGCCTGATTACACACACATGCACACACATACACACATATACAGGCTCCCTACAATGCATCTAGAGTCAACTTCTCAAACTGAAAAAGCTGGTATAGCTGAACAAAAATCAGTTGATTGCCAGTTGCATCTTTTTCAGTACAACATCTCCATACAGTGGGGCTCTGGGAATTTATCTTTCCCCATTCTATTGCAGTACTGGAGTTGGTTTATATAATTAACAGGGAGTGTGGGTTGCAGTGGGTCTGCCCCCCCCCCCGTCTGCAAACAAGTCAGTCTTGTTTATCATTGAATCTTTGTGATTCAAAGTAGTGTGTGTTGAAATCATCATGATTCAAACACTTTTAAGACTATGACGTGTGTGAAGTTTTAATATGGAAGTAGTCTTTAAGAGAGAATGTTTACATATGTGAATTTTTTGTTTCAACCTTGTTTCTCAGCCTTTCATCTGTTCTGTATGTGAGACTACGGTACAGCGAGCTCTGGGAATTTGCCTCTTCCTTGTTGTTGTACAATCTCTGACTTAATATATTACTTAGCAGGTGGTTTGCAATGCAGGGGGCTTGTGCCCCTGCAAAATATATTTATACCTTAATCTTTTGAGATTTAATTAAAAAAAATCACTCTTTTTATATTTGTTCTTTAGAGCCCTCAGTATTTAATAATATAATCATATACGTATTTATATATATATATATATATATATATATATATAAAACACACACATATATATATATGTATGCAGAGAGAGAGAGTGCAAGCGAGAAGAAGCAGAAGAAGCTATCATTTATAACTCTGTATGTTTTTGTACATGTGCATATGCTTAACTTAATGTATGTATACATGTCTGTGTGTGTGCATATATGTGTTTCTGTGTGTGTATACATAGATAGATAGAGAGATAGATTGACAGATCTGTATTTAAGAATGTCCCTACCACATTTTTTGTGCTTTCTAGTCACTCAGAAAGATTACACTAACTGTACATGTAGTCTACAATTTGTGGTAACCTTTACGAAGTCCATTCAATATTTAAAGCTGCAAGAAAATCAGTAGGAAAACTAAAATTAGGAGGAAGGAAGTGTGAGTTATGTCTGCATTGTCTCTCAAATCAGAAAAGTGTGCACTTAGTGCAGGAGTTAATGAATACCAGAGATAGTTTACTTTAAATACTGAGCCAAAAAACTAAAAAAAAAAAAAAAAAAAAAAACAAGTCACACAAAAAAATTTTAGGCAACATCCCTTGCACAATACCAAGGTAAGTGCAAATGCCCCAACCCTGGTATTAACAAGATATATTACTACTGTTGCATCTTTCAGTTGGCCAAATTAGGCAGGCTGGAAAGCTATTGATACTACTCACATTCAACGAATATAAAGTAAGCCGCACAAATATAAATACACATATAAATATAGATATAGATAGACACACACACTTATAATTTCAGAATTTAATCTATCATTCCTTTTTCAGTAACGGTTTAAAAATTCAGGACTCAGAAATTGCTGAGTGCCTAAATTTTGAAACTTCAATGAATGAAATTAAATGAATGAAAAGCACTAAAGTTATTAAAGTGAGACTTTGGATTTAATGATGCAGCATCTAGTGAAAGCTGTCAGTAGCTACCTGCCTTGGCAGTCATAATATAAAATCACAACACTGTATGTTCAGCAACTTATAGCAGATAGAGCTGCATTTTTTAACATGTGGTCTTATTTATTTAGATTTGTATGTAACAAACAAGGCATTACAGTGTTATCAATTCATATTTATAAATGAATAAACACCAGTGTTCACTCTGACAGTTGTACTATAACAGCTACATACAAAAGAATAATTATTTAGCTAAAATCAGTGATTATGTTATTGTGCAATAAGAACAACAAATAATACAAGAATGTGCTACACCCCCTAATTGAAACTAATGACAACACAACCCACCAGTGGTAAAGGCAGGAATAGTTGTTTTGTATTTGCAGTTTCCAAATGCTGTCCTTGCCTCTATAACCATTTAAACTGTACAGGCACACTGACTGATGTGCCCCTTATATTGTTTAGTAACTACAAATCTTATCCATCTGTTTCCCTATTAAAATTCTGCTATTTAAATTCTAGTTGGGCAAATCGCAGCTATATATAGTTAAAAATATGCTTATTCAGATAAATATACTCCTCCATCATTGCCACTCCCCTTAATAATAATCAAAAAGTAATGCTACTTACAAACTGCATTCAGAAATATACTTGAATGTTTACAATGAGTATATTTACCTAGACTCATGTAGCCAGTCATTCTCTGCTATAGGTCTCAACTGGTCTTTAAAGCTAGGTGAGGGCAAACTAGTTGATTACTCCTGTAAAAAAACTACTTGTGCATCCCAGGTACTATAAATAGTCATCAGAGTACAGTGTGCAAAGGTTTAGGGCTTTGAAATTGGAGGCCTGTGCCAAAATGTCATCCAACCCCACAGGCATAATATGCCACCCTGAAAAAAGGCACTTAACTTTATTGTATCCCCTGTTCTCCCCAGTAAAAGGCACTTATTTGTCCTAATGGGCAACAGGTTTACTAACATGTGCAAAACACTAGCTAAGTATCCATTGTCTAAAATTGCATTAAGTATTAGGAAAGGAGCAGGCCTTTAATAACTCATTCTTGGCTTAGTTATTTTTTGACACATTCCTCCTCACATAACTTCCATTTTTGTGTCAAATTTTACATGCGTACACTGCCTTCATTCATCATGTTTTTGATTCTTTAGCCCTCTGCCTATCTTTCAAGCTAGTTAGCTATCCATCCAACCATCTGCATCTTTATACATATTGGGCAGTTATAATACACACATACAGATTGATGAAAATATATGGTAATAGCAGATGTCTGATGAGGTAGGTGTATAATTAGCATGGTATGAGAGTTTAAAATGAGACAGGTGTGTGTGTGTGTGTGTGTGTGTGTGTGTGTGTGTGTGTGTGTGTGTGTACACATACAGATACATGCATGCCATAGCAATGCTCCTATGCAATGCACTCAAGCAGCTATCAACAAGTTGAGTGAGATGTTTTTTTTCTTTGCTTATTATACTATTTTCGACATTTGTCCCATATGTTTGAATGGCTAAATGCATTCTCATTGTAGCCATTCAAACATATTTGAGTCACCGCTGTGAGATTTTTGCGTTTGTCCTTTTGATGGACGGACGTAGCACAAACCACTCATGACAAAATGAAGGTAAACCATATTTATCTCATATCATTTAAAGTTTAAAAGTTGAACTATCCTCTTTATCAAGGTTAGGCAATCTTTTTTCAGCATAGTGCCAAACATCATGACCTCTGTTACTGCAAGATGTTTGAGTGCCATGTAAACTGTAAACTGTGAGTAGAAATGATACTTGGACATTCACTATACCATAAGTAGGGTGACTACATTCAACATCAGTTATGTTAATAAAGCTACTCAAATTTGCAAGAAATTTTATGTGTAGGGCTCCTAATCAAGATTCTCCCCATCATTACTCCCCCCGCTGAAGCCCCAGCAATATGTGCTCAAGTGCCTTTTCAGTACTGGTGCTGAGCTTGCTTATGCCTTGCAGGACACTGCAAATGCAGATAGAAGAAAACTGTGGTTTCCTTCTTCTGTTAACTTTGCATTCGTGTGTTTTTTTTATTCATATTTATTTTTGTATCTAATTAAATGCATGTAGGGCTTTCAATCTAAAATCAACCCACTTTATAACCAGGTTTGTCTTTGCAAATATTGACCCCTTGTTGGTATTCCACCGATCTCATTTTAGTTATGCTGAAAATTATTTTTAATAACAGTAGTTGGATTTAATTGAGAATCTCTCATCTTAGTCAACAAAGTAAGTCTGAGTCTTGCATACCAACATACTTAAATATTTTGTTAAAGTATTTATTTATTGCATATAATTTTAGAAATTAAATGACATATTTGTACTGACTTGCCTGTCCTCGTTTTTCACATATTATATTAGATAAATTATTTTAGAGATTAAATGACTTATATGCATACTGAATTCCTCCTAAGGTGGCAATAATATCTTATAAAGACAGTGTATTTTAAATTGACTTTTGTACAAGGTTATATGTGATATAGATATAATGTTTGAATCTGTTTTGAAGATTTGTTATCAACCTTCTATACAATATTCTGTGATGGTGTGGTAGTTAATAAATATCATTAACTATGGAGCAATATACATGGCATATCCTCTTAGGCTAAATGTCCCCCTGTGAAAGGCTACTGTATTACTTAATGTCTAGGTTTTTGATTAGCTGCACACCTTTTCATATTTGTTTTATAAGTCTATAAAGGTCATTGTTGTTGCCCCCCCAAAAAAATATAGTTTAAGGAAATAACGCTATGCATTCAGTAGTTTCTCACATTAGATTGCAGTTACCCATCGGTAAGGCATTAAAAATAGTGTTCCCACAAAAATGAGATCATGCAGTGCTTCTGAGTGGGGGGAAATGCAAAACTAATATACTTGAAAGAGTGAGTAACTTTACAGCACATACAATTTTAATGCTGTACTTCACTAGCTATAACATTGAGCAATTACTGTTTAATTGAAATAGAGGAAATCATAATCCTTGTACAGAAAGACATATGTAAGAGGAGGCCAACAACTAGCCAAGTTAAACCAATTTACCTAAGTATATTAATTAGTTAGGCATGCCTCCACAACGTTTACCATAGTAAAACTGTAACACACAATAGCAGACGGGCGGGGGTAGAAAGAAATTATATGCCTCTGTGTGCAGACTATAACATCCAAAGCTATGCAATTGTCTAATATTATCTGTCAATAGGCTACATGCTTTCTCCATCCAAAGCTAACCTTTCTTTCCCAAAGGCAGGAAACTAAAGCATATATGCTTTTACCTCTGGTTGTACTAGTTGACAGAGTTAAGTTATTTTGCACTTTCTTAAAGGGGAATATGTGCACCATTAGCATATAACAACCAGCTTTGCAAAGCATTTGCAACTAGCATGGCATGTTACATATTTATGCAACTTTAACTGTTGGAATGCTTTTTTATCTTTTGTTTCTTTAATAACAATCAGATTTAGTTCCCCAGATCTTTCAGGCTGCTCCCTTAAAGAACAATCCTCCCAAAGTATCGCTATTGTGAAATATATAAAAACACTACATAACACATCATCTTGTTTTTGGTATCATATAGTAAGAACTGCGCCATCACATGTTTCTTCAGGACACTTAATTTGCAAGTACTCTGTTATGCTAGGGCTATGAATTGCTATGTGGTAAAAAAATAAACTTTACCAGAAGAAAAACTGGCTGCAGTTCTCCAATTTAAAACAAAAGGACCTAAATATTAAACAAAATGAAATTTAATATAACCACAAAGTTAATGCCAGCTCTCTCTCTCTCTCTCTCTCTCTCTCTCCTGTATACACTTGACATTGTCTTTCTGTCTTAATATGATGAGAATTAAGTTTCATCCTAATTATGTGCTGTTTCAACTAAAAGACCTTACACAAAGAAAAACGTGGTCCGTTTAGACCGGCTTGCATTTTTGTACTTGTTGCAGCAAAGCGGCATATTCGGCCTTTTTAAACCATCATTCTAATTTATTACCATAAACATTACTATTTTAATTTCTGCATTTTCTTATAAATCCCAGATATATTTATATTTCTGCAACCGGACAAAACAAGTTAATGTTGAATTATGCATTACCCCTGCTCCCCCTACAAATTAAATAAACTAACTCCGAGATCGCACTACATTGAGGAAAATGGAAGTTACGTCCACATCTGCGCGAATCGGCCGGTGGGGTACGCACGTACAGTATCACCCGTGTTGAAATACTTGTCTGATACCCTTACTCTTTCCTCGCATTTAAATGATTTTTCTGCAAGGTATTTTAACATTATTACCACAAATTTCTTGAAAATGTTTAAAAGGTGGCCATACTTCTATGATCCAGATGCAGGTGTATAAAACCTCTGCAGCAACCTTCTTCAGTCTCTGTCTTTCGCGCGCGCGCGCGCACACACACACACACACACACACACACAACATACCTCTCAAGTGTACCTCATTATGAGGAACGTACTTCATTTGGGGTCTTAAAAAGTTCATGTTCCTCAAAGTTCCACATTGAAACAATTTGTCACACATTCAGTGTTAGGAATGTTTTAAGTGAAATCCACGGTAAATATAAATTTATCATATTAATTCATTAAAGGATATTCTTTATAAGTAAAACCAGCACATTTTAACCATCCTATGACCTTCCTATTTGAAGTTGTTAGTAAGCCATTAGTATGTGTTTCACATTTTGCCCATTTGTTCCACATTATGAAGGCGAGTCTTCCTCATTTTAGAGATGGAAGGTTGAGAGCTATGACACACATACAGCTTTTGCGGCAGTAAAAGCTCGTAAACAGCAGTACTCCATTGAACAGTGTTGTACCATTGTACTTTTTTATTGCCTTTGCGTATGCAGTGGGTTTTTCCGTGTGTTTATGTCTTGCATTGCTCTGGGTTGTGCTCTTGTTGTTTCTTTTCTTGGTTCTCCTTGTTTTTGAGTTATTTTTTCTGGTATGACTCCATTATTCTACAATATTAGATCTCCACATGTTGCAAACACAAAGCCGCTGCAATAATAAAAGCATTGCATGGCTTTACTTATGATGTACATACTTGCTGAATTTTATTTTAACCTACTGTGAAATGCCTGTTATGCTGTATGGATGCACGACTATTTTTTTTTTTTTTTTAATTGTTTAGCTGTATTCGCATGCCACAAAACCTCTGGTGATTAAAAATCATAGCTGGGGATCAGAAAGATAAGTACTGTCTAAGTTCTCGCAGTATAACTTATCCGTATACTAAATCTCATGTAGTTAACTTAGTGACAGAGCATCACTGAATGGGCTTTGCTTATTTATTTGATAAGACAGTTCCCCATAAACATGTCTGTCTTTATGAGGATCTTCAGTAAATCGTGGAGGAGCTAGGCTGAATCTGAGAACCAAAATCATTTATGTAGCATTGCTGACGGAACTTTACTGTTTTTATTACTCCTGCATAGTGTTTTGACATCCTGTCCCCTTTCGTGTTCTATACCTATCTCGGGTTGGCTTCAAAAAGATCCACTTGGATCAGTGCTCTGTCCTGGATAAGAAATATAAACTTCACAAGCTCGCACATTTATACAAGCCAACCATAAAGCCTTCCAGTGACGCAAGAAATGGCAGCTGTGACGGAAGACAGTTTCCTTACTGTTAGCCCGTCTAGTTCCTGTGGATAGAAACTTTTACTTCACTGACGATTCATGCATTTAATTACCACGTTGCATAGCTCTCAACTGTCCGGAACATGACAGAATATTCCTACTTTTGCTCTTATTTTGGTGAGTAACTCGCAAAACGTGACAATCGGAAAAATCATTGAAGCTTTCAGTTACTAAACAATGACAGACGTATGAGTTCCTTATTTCTGGATCCTTTGGAAAAGCGTGCTAATACAAAACCTGTTATTCTATTAACGTTGTATGTTTATAACAGCATTTTTTTTAATCTGCCCTTAGTTTTGGGGCTTTTCTTCCCTCGTTGTTTTTGGATTTTGCCCTTGATTCTTTTGTGCTAGGAAGTTGAAAGGTATGCAGCATTGCAAGAAGCTGTACAAAAAATGGGTACGCGCTAAAATTAATGAAATTTGTTTTAGGTTGTGTATATCTCTGGAATATGCGCAACTGGTTGGATTCGAATAAAAAGTAGCAAACATTTTTTTTTAAATTATGCAATACTATTTCGCTTGGTCAAAGAGCTCTAATAATTCTTTGCTGACTAAAGTAAATTAGTACAAAATATGAAGCACAAACCATAGAAGGCTGGCAGCACCTGCAAAAGGAAAAGTGAAAATATCCTCTATGATGAAAGAAGAAATGTCTTAAGGGGCAGCACAGCAATGGCAAATAGCTTCAAAATGACTACCCCACCAATTCCACATTGCAATTTAACACTTTCCAAAAGTGCTAACAAAAAAAATGTAATGATCAAACTAAATGCAAATAAACAAAAACACAATCATAATTCGAATATTAGACTAACAAATAAATAAATGAATAATCATAATATCGATGAAACCAACATCATCCAAACAGCTGCGCGATCACGATGGAACAGAACAATAACATGCTCTAATCGGTTCAGCCTATAAAAACGTTAAAAAAAAATAGAAAACAAAACCCAAAGAAGTATAGACGTACCAAAGTTAGAAGGCAAACTTTTGTGTACTGCAATCACCTCGGTTTATATTCTTTACTAAAATATCAAAATGTGGTTATTTAATACAGTTATTGCTTAAAATAGATTAATTAGCAGACAACAAAACATAAATTATAATACGATAAGTCTTGCACTATAAAGGATAAATGGTGGAATGCAGACAGACCAATAAACTATATGTCCTGAGGGGTATATTAATGAACAACATTTTTAAATATTGCATTAAATGGCATAAAACCATTATTGTCTGTATACTTATCTAAGAAGTTAGGAACACTACAACGAATTAATTTCTTAAAAAGCAAAGGAAAACTGCGTTCTGTATAATATTTTTGCCTCGTGTTTGATTACGCCTAATAACAGCCTAGTTATTTAATTCCTTATTAGGGATACGTACCCTCTTATTAGAGAAAGTGGTTGTGTCATACCTCTCAATGTTCACACTGTCTTCATAAGATATGTCTCCCATTAAGGTTCTGAAACAATCTTTGCCCTTTTGCCCTACACGGAGAAGCTAATTTTGCACATTCCCCGATGGTATTTGTTTTGTATATTTAAAATTATTAGCAAAGCTCTGAAATGTCTCTCTGAAAAATTGTATCTAAGTATTTTGCTTTTGTGACAAGTATACAAAACTGTGAGGATTATAATCAACGAAATTAAGCTAGATATTATAGTCACAACCTTCTTATGCTTCCTAGAGATCCTCTCACTCTGACAATATCTGAGTAAATAGTACTATTTTACAAATGCGCCTAATTATTGTTCCTTTTTTCCTTATCCTTAAGTGAAGCGGTTAAGAATTTCACACTGCGCACACACACATTACATATACTGAGGCTCTTGACTTGGCAACCATATTTCTCCATTGTTTCTGGTTCTACAAAAAGGTCCCTTATTTTGCGTCGTATTTTGCCCTGTCCCCCATCATTTTTTTTCTGTTAAATCACTGAGGATTACAACCAGTCAATAATGGCAAATATGAGAGTGTCATACTTATTGTTCAGAAAATGTCTATTGATACAAAAACTATTGTTCTACTAACGTTGAAGTGAAATAAGAATGAAATTTAAAATACACTCTCTCTGTTTTGCCTGTAATACTTTAGAAAAGTAATGCGATGCATGCTGCCATCCTACCCTCCTAGCAGAGATACAGAGTAGTGTACTAGTTCTCCACATGTCAGGAAGAAGGGCGATGTACAAGCATGGGGTAAGTTGCTGTAATTAATTTAATTATGTAAAATGCACTCGGATATTTATAGCTTGTTATTATTCACAGATCCAGGGTCTATTAAGAAAATAACACCTACGGTGGACCATTTTTAACTACAGGCCAGTTGACGGGATATCAAGCATAGAAAGGATGATAGCCTATCTGCTGCGCATTAGTTTCCAAGTCAGCAATGACTTATAGTGACTTTAATCAAGGGTTCTATTTTGTTACAAAAAGAAGGTATTAGACAAGGCAGAAGTATTTTTAAAAAGCTTACATATATAAAAGTATTACTGTCCATACCTCACAAGTGTACCTCATTATGAAGAATGTTTGTCATTTTGAGTCGTAAAAAGTTCATATTCTTCGTAGTTCCACATTGAAATGGACTATCACACATTCATTGTTAAAACTTTTTTTATCTTATACCCATGCTAAATAGTGCAGAATCATGCTGATTTATCAAAACGACTTTCATAAGTATAACCTAATAGTCATACCCTGAACTTTCTAGTTGAAGATGTTAGAAAGCTGTATCATAATTCTCAAGTGTACCTCATTAGGAGGAATGCTCTTCATTTTGTGTTTTAAAAAGGCTGGCTTCCACGTTCTTCCACACTGAAGTGGACTAGCACACTATTTGGTGTTACGACTTTAACCAATATCCGTGGTAAATAATACAGAATCAGGTTAATTGATTAAAACAAATTTTAGTTAGCATAAAGTAACACGTATAACCATCTTGTGAGCTTTTTAGTTGAAGTTCGTGAACTGCTTGTTCCATATTTTGCCCAATAGTAAGTGCTCCACATTTTGAACAATTATTTTAATGAATTGCTTTATTGAAGCCATTTGGTTTTGTATATCAGGATGTTGAAGTGTTGCGCGTTTTATTTCCTTCTGTGAGGGCCACTCAACCCAGACGCTAGACGAATTGAAATGCCTTATCATTTTAATAAAAACAGCATTTTGGAGTTATTATATTAGGAACTGCAGATTATACTTTTAATTGTTGACACTCTTCGATTTCCTTACACTTAAGCAATGCAATCTTCATACAGATTTCAGAGGAATAATATGCATATATTCCATCGAGATAGATAGATAGATAGATAGATAGATGAGCGCGCGCGCGCGCACATTTTAGACATGTGATACAGACGTTTAAGTATGTATCACACTGAAGTTGAGAATAATGATTTCTTCCATAACTGTGTGTGACTGAATCAATACAGTTTTTCATAGGCTGCACAGTGTCAATTGGAAGTGGTAAAAGAGGACGCCATACGAGGCAATGAAATAGATACTGAAAAGTGAACAAGGTATTCACCAAAAGCAGAGAGTAATAGAGGCTATTTTTTTTCCAGACAGGCTGTAATATATGAATCCCCACCACACACACACACTCTTCTAACTGCGCATAATCTGTGCAACAAAGAAGTTGCTTCCATTCCCTTACACTTAAGGAAGGTAATCTCTATAGACCCTTATATGGAAAAACATATGTACATTTAGTCATCACCACAAACCTCCATTCAGAAGGCTAATACAGATAGAAGAAAGACAGACAGATAGAGCATTCGTGGCATTATTCCTGTGTTTGGCTGTGTATGTTGGTTTGGTTACAAGATCAGTGTTAAGATAACAATTATTCCACTAGGCAAGGGCACAACTTGTACTACAACCACTTAACAGGTGATTACATATTTTTAACAACTAACTAGCTATTGCCTAACCTTCAATCCTCTCAGCCATCCAAACTGCAACAGTTTTATAATAAGTTTGCAGGTAACCACATTAACCAAAAAAAATCAGTCCCCTAACCGGGTGGAACTACCTAATCTGTTAGCCTACATTAACATTAAGACTGCCCACAACATCCTGAACAGGCCAGTTCGTCATGCCACCAGGCAGTTATTAAACTGGTACTTGCACTACAGAGATCTACCTCATCATTTACTGCTTACTCAAAGATTTAAAAATCATGACGGTGACTGCCTATACTCTATATAAGTTGCTAATTTGTGGAACTGTCTCCCAGCAAACATGAACAATATCTCATCTTGAAATCACACCGGTCAATAAAAGGGTCCTGCACTTGTAACACTCCTGTTACTTACCTCCTTCTCATGCTAATCTTTTTCCATCCATATTTTTAAATCCCAGTAACATCATATATATTGGCAAAATAGCCCTACCCTTGCACCAGTACCATTTGTAAGCCCCCTCCTTATGCAGCTAAACCATCATAAAATCATCAGTTGGTCACCTCTTTACATAAGTGAATAACTGTGTTGATAAAATATGCACATGCTTCACCCGAAGCATGTGAGCAACAATTTCAAAGTACATTTGTACATAAACTGTAAAATAATGCTGAATGCTCTCTAGATATATGCGGCTTGAACATGCTGTAAATACTGTATAGTGTGCTTTGCATGGCGATCAGCTGCTAATCTATATATACAATGAAGTAATATATTTTTATTGTTAGCTCGCGCTAATTTACTATGAAAAAGTATGCAATTTGGAGCTTTTCTGTTGAAAGGAGGCTCTGCCATTCAGAATCTCCCGGTAAGCAAAGGCAACCAAGCAAACACATAGTATACACATACATTTTTCGGTACCCTTTTAATTTTATTAGTGGTATTTTTCAGACCTGAGAAAATGTTCCCATTTCTGAGTCACCTGTGTAAAAAGCTAATTCAATGCAGGGGAGTTAATAAACAACATTCACCTTTGACTTATGGTGTCTTTTTGGGTGGGTGTGTATGTAATTGTTTTTGATGCAGTAACTTACTGAAAGCCAATTGCTATGTGTTTGCTGTTTATTACGACAAAGAGGGCACAGCTATAACCTCCAGACTTAAAATCGATGTTTTTATAGATCACTGTTATTTATTAATCTTTATTTTAATAAACTCGTTTTACTGTTGTAATATGAAAAGGTAATGGCATGCACATATTAGTAGCTTCTTCACAAACACAGAAGATCTCCATATGTCAAAAATGTACATTTTGTACTGTCAATAACTATTAGCTAAATAGATTTCTATGTTGCAGGGCGCTGAAACGTATTGTTCATTTACATAACAATCACAATAAACATTTCTGCCATCAAGTACTATAAACTTACAACTAAACTTTATCTATCAGATCGATGGACCCTGTAAATCGTCAGGAAAAATGCCACTGTTTTTCAGCATGTCCTATCATCAATCCATGTATTCTTATTCAGAATTCTGTGCACACAGCCATTATATGAATTATTTATTATCTATCTGACAAACCTACTAATACACATCTTCAAATGGTCAGTGTTCAACATTTACTAATGCATAATTATCTATTATGCTGGAATAGTTGCCTATACTTTCATAAAAATGCAATCTTATTAGAAAATGAATGTCTGATTCTTAATGTATATTACTTAATGTCTATTTATGTATATTACTGAATGTTTAAATTATTGTAATATGTTCGAGCTTTTCTCCACGGGCAGCCACTGAATTTTTTTTAACTAAACCCAGTCATACAAACCTGGCAAACAAAATCAAAATAAAAAAAATAATAATAAACAAAATAAAACAATGAAAGATAAAATCCTCGCCTCAAGGACACTTGTTCTGCAATCTGGATTAAAATGCATTTTCTGAATAAAAAAAATGCAAATACCATGCCGGGGATTGTACAGGACTTGTGCTAACTGCTTTGTCACATAAGTGTCTTTATTTATAGGGGCAGCTCAAAAGTCAGACTTTTGAGCAAATGCCTTAAAATAAATAAAACAACGTTTCACTGGGGCTTGCTTAGTTTATTGTTCGTTATACTGCATCCACACATTCACAAAACGATAAGGAAAAATATTTGATAAGGAAAAATATTGGGAAGGATTTTCTGTAAACTGCGTTGGGCAGGCTAATATTTCATTGTAAAAACTGTGTGTGGAATTTTTAAAACTATGGATATGAAATAGCACAATAACTATTGGAACTTATTTATTTAGTTTGTTCATTACGCTATAATGTGCTGTTGGAATACGGTTATAACTTGAAAACGTTTATGCAAACCACCTCTCAATCGTGTTCTAAATGCTTTTTTAAATGGTCATAAAATAAGGGAACACCAGAGCTTAGCTTAATTCCTCTTTTGACATTTAGAATTTTCTAGTGTAGCCATTGAAATTAATGACAATATTTATCAATTTGCGACCACATGTTCCTACTCTCCTACCGTCTACCCCCCCCCCCCCAAATAAATAAATAGACAGAAATAGACGGGAAACAGTACACTTGTGCTGTGCTGATGAGGCCATAACAAGGGCGAAACATGCATATCCACAGCTAGTGGGGGTTGGCTTTATTTGCCTGGATTTGTCCATTAAACGACTTAAAAAGAAAAAAATATATGGGCATTCAGGATCGCCATATAGCTGAAAATTCCTGATGTTCTTAAGGGTCATTTCATAAATCTTTAACAACCAGAATTGACGAAGTAATTGGAGGACATAGATAGTAACTATTAATTGACATACACATCCAGGTGACTGGTTATACAGGGGACCAGATATTGTTATTGTATAACATTCTTTTGAAAGTTGACTTTGTTATGTACATTAAGTGGTAGAATAACAATGCATCAAGCACACCTTGAAGGACTGGAAACACATTTGTTTGGTTTTATTATTCTTTTTCTATGTATATTAAAATACATAAATACAAATTTGCATATATATCTACATACAGTACTTTACACAGTGTGAATTATGGGTATCATTCCCGCTGCCCCGACTTGCAACTATTAAAAAGCATTTATTCTAAACATCTTCTTCACTGTTGTCTGTTGTAAGTTTAAATATTGTTATACACATATATTCTGACTTTTGTGAATCATAATTCACCCGAAAGATGATGGGGAAAGTACTTCCATGAGTGTACCCTTGCTAAAATTGAAATGTATGGTTTTGGCTTAACCCCCCCCCCCCCCCCCCCCCCACACACACACACACACACACACGTCTCTCTGAGCTGTAAAGAGTATTTTTCCCTTTTCATTCAGTCAAAATTTGAAGTCTGTTAAAAAGAACACAAATGTTTGCACAAGAACCGTGTGTGTGTGTGTGTGTTTGTGTGTGGTGTATTCACGCGAATATAGATAAAAGAGATTGCAAATGTGTATACACAACTGTACTCGTGCTTCTCAGTTTGCACAAATCGACCCTCATAAAGTTGTGACTCTCTTTAGTTCTTGTTAGAAATCAGTTATCTAAACAAGTTGGGAATAGCACCATTTTTTCCTTGATGTGATATTGAATAAGTGTTATCATGTATCTGGTTAAGCATTACTCGAGCAAACTACCTATACATTATTGCATATAACATGCTGATTGTTGAATTGCTGTCGTGCAAACAACAACTAGTGAGGCATAAGTTATTCAGTTAGTAAAGCCTTCCTCACGTGTCTATTTACAGCGGTATCATTTTACCTAAAAACCTAGAAATATTAAATCATACCAGAAAATACACATACGGCATTCAGTAAGTCAACGCGTTCTTCTGACACTAACATATTTTCCTTATATGACTCCCCTCAAACTAATTAGCAGATGGAGAGACTCCGTATTTAGAAAAAATGGCTCACAGCAAAGATCAGCAACATTAGATCATAGATGCATAAATTAAGTTAAATAACTGTACATGTTAAAACATCACTTATTTCTTACGGGAGGTGGTGATGCTGCTGCCTACGTGTGTCTTGTAACCCGGACAGGACAGTAATAAGAGTAGATGCAAGTTCAGCTTGAACTGACTGAAGTTAGCTGCTTCTTTCTAAGACTTTATAATGTGTTAGAAAACTTAATAAAAGGGTCACTGTAATGTCTTACTGCAGCTAGTCACAGTTTTTTTTCCTTTGGAGGGTGGCATGAGAGACTGCTCTGGGCTGATAAATATATTCAGTTTGAAATTTGAAGTCTGTTAAAAAGAATGATTATCTCAAGAGTCAATCTACATTCTTAAAAGTCACATCGTTTATGCATGCTAACCAGAGTGAACTTGAAATGTCTTACCTCCACTTTGTTCTCCGGTTCTGGAACCAGGTTTTCACCTGGGCATCTGTCATTTTGAGGGCCTTAGCCAAGGCTGCTCTCTCTGCCGAGGCTAAGTATTTCTGCCTATGGAAGCGCTTCTCCAGCTCGCAGATCTGCAACCTTGTGAACGATGTCCTGGGCTTCTTCTTCTTTGGTGGGGTCCGGTTCTGGTACGGGTGACCTATACGGCGTGTTACAGTGAAGGGTGAGAGGGCCACTGGATTGGGAGACAGACAGGGCAAAAGCAAGCAGCAAAACATCAGCAGAACTCCAAAAGCAGTGCAGGCCAAGAAAAAAGTGAGGGGCCATAGAGTTTGTTAAGTTTAAAAAAGCACAACAGCAGACAGACAAGCATATACAAACACTTGCATACGCGTAGCTTTGGCAATAGGCGACCTCTTCGATATCATACAGTTGTATTTTCAACTAACGCAACTGCTAATGCAAACACGTGTATGTCTTAAATTATACGATGCACAACAGACAGTAGCCAACAGAGGTAACCTATGGGAGAATAAATTTAGAGAACTAAATTGTTAGAACGGTTTCCTGACAATATGCTTGATGTTTTCAGAGCAGACTTTTACTTACTATTTATGATGCAGATAAACAATTAACACTACAGAACCAAAGCAGAGCTAAATATCGATAAATAAAGGTAAATGGATTATTTGACATTTGGTATTTATTTTCAAACACGGAAAGGGCTTGAGTGGCTCCAGTTTTGTTATACTCAGGAGACCAACCCTGGTGTGCTTGCACCAGCTGTAACCGACTGTTGACATTGATGGCAGTTTTTTTAAACAGTGACACACACCTTTTGCAGTGGCTACAACTTCACAGAGTAGTAGTAAGTCTGTGTTCTAGTTGTATCGTGTTTGACTTTGACTTATGGATACATAAAAGTAGTAGGCCTAGCTAGTTATTTGCAAGGTACGAGTGGTTGGCAGCTTTGCTCTGTCTTCACTTAAGTCAGTAGCTGTGAAATGCATGAATGTTGTTGACCATTAAACAAATGTTTCCAGAAAAAAACAATTAATAAATAAATAGTAGCTTTTTAGTTGTCTAGTGCAACAAAGGCCAAGGCCTTTCGATGCATAAATACTGGTTTGTAAATTAAAGATCTTAATTTTTTGTTAATGTGTGTGCAATTTTCAGTAATAATAAGAATTTCTGTTTCCTTGTGTATTTAATAAATTGTATGACTATAGATGCATAAACTAGTCTGTTATATTCATAATTTATTTTAAATGGAATGCATTTTTTAAAGTAAACACTCTGCAATCGACAACTACGTGCACAATAAATGTTACCATTTGCAATTTATTAATGCATATTGAAATTTTAAATATTGCACATTACCTCTTTGCTATACTCTATTAATTTGGGTTCCTTTTAGTAAAAGGGTCAATTTGGCAAGTCCATTTAATCTTAAATAGAATAAAATGTATAATTTTGTCTGCTTCTGTAAAATCAAAACAGGCTTCACACGAACAATGGGAAAACGAAAACATTAACTCTGCCACCTCATAAAGATATATACCTAATGAAAATTGAAGCGTGATCTAGGATTTTTTTAACTTAATCAACGGGGAAGGAGATGAATATGTTAATGTATAATTAGTCAAATAAAAAGTATGCATTACAGCCAATTTTATTCAATGTATTCTGTACAACATTGCTCATTTGTGGAATCTGTGTGCATATTTTAATCGTGAAAAGCATTGCCCTGTTTTTCTTCTTTCTCCCGATGTGTATAATGTATATTACAAATTACACCCGCCTCCTAAAAAAGTCTGTTGTGCATTGATGTACTTTATTTACTGATTTAAGTCTAAAATGAAGCCTGTATAATTTGCACTCACATATGCAATTTTTAATTGGCACGTTCTATGTGTTTCTTTCTTCTATATCCGCAAGCACAGATGTTAGAGTTGCCTTTGTTTATTAAATGTTACCCACATTAGGAAAGGTGACATTGTCACTATATATGTATACACATGCATATGTGTGTGTGTGTCTGTCTGTGCACATACATAAACTGGCAAGGTGTGTGTATGTGTGCAAAAAGGGTATCTTATGCTCATACGTGTATGCACAGGGACAGACATGACTTTTAATTCATTACTTATGAAAATATAAATAATCTGAATTGATATTTTGGCAGGTATGTGTTAATTTTCTGATGCAAGTACAAATACTCTTGCATTTTCATACAAATTAGTATGTTTTCATTTACGGAACAGTTTTCAACGTTTGTTTTGGCTTTCCTGCATGTTCCCAATTCTATTTAATAATTACGCAATTCACGTTTACTACTACAATGGACAATAAATGTACCCGATTCAGAGCCCCATAAGTACCTCTGGAGGCATTTCACGTATTTGTGTACTAACAGTTTGACAAGAATGGTAACCAGCTATAAAAAGCACTAGGGAGATAGCTATGTGTGAGATGAAATGCAGACAAACGCAAAAGCATCGTTGTGCTGACCATTTTTTTTTCTTAGAATACTTACCTGTAAATCTGTCCTTAGTGTATCTTCTGTTACTTTCCATCCAGGGAAATGTAAGACCTGTGAGACTGTTTATGTTATTCATGCTTCCCATGCTGGGGACAGTATGCATACCGGTGGTGATGGGCTGGTGGACATTGTTGGCCAGCGGTCGGTGTGCTGGCACTCGGATCACACCCGCAGAGTTCAAGTTATTTCCACTCATGTTCATGCCCATGTTCATATTGTAAGAGCCCGTTAACGATGCCACGCTGCAAGCACTGCTATTGTAACCTCCTTGCGGCGTACAACTATTGTTGTAGTTGCCTGCCATTGTGTTATATGAGCTGCTCATAATGCAACCCAGGCCATAATCTGAGTCCTGTAGTCTAGAGCTAGAGATCATACAACTCCCTTGGTCAGGATTGTTTAAGATTTGATCAATTCCAAAGCTGATGGGTTCGGCGTGGCTCTGGTGGACGTGGTGATGAGCCCCTATATGATCCATAATGCGAAAAACCCCGAACGCACAGCCCAATCCTAATCCAGTTTGTCTGTTTGCAGGAAGGAAAAAAAAGTTTCGTTTCGCTTGACTTGCTCCCAAAGAGTTGAGAATTGTGGAAGTGAAGAAGACGGAGCTGATGAGAACGTATTATTTTTGCGTGCCGCTGGACTTGTCTGGCGTTGAAAGTGGAACATCAATCATGCTGCCAGAAGGCCTGGCCGAGATGTTAACTTGCAGTTTTATGCCCTGAAGCTCTCATTGGCTGCAAAATGAAAAAGTCCAGTTGAGTGGCAGGCTCAAGGAAAGGGAAAAAGGGAGTCTTCGTTACTAACCAAGCCCCAAATCAAATATTTGCCAAGGCGCTTCCATATAAAGACACGCGGCTAGCTAGCAAAAGAGTTTTTACTGGAGTTGCACCACACACACACACACACACACACACACACACACACACACACACACACACATGTTTACCAGGCAGTTGATAAAAACAGAAAAGCGTTGTGTTCTTTTACATACATAATGGTTTGCAGTATTTACCCTTTTGGCAATGCGCATAAAACCCACTGTTTAACTAAACTACTTGAAACATATCGGTGCTGTTTATAGAAACAGAATGGTGCAGAAATAACTGCTTAATCTGCATCTTATCCTCTGGGCCACATCATAAACTGAGATGCAACGCGTTCTTAAAGCAATCGCCAGCCCATATTAATTCATAGTTATATACGTGGAAACAAAGCAGTAAGTGAAAGTGTTCGTGTGATGTTACCACACTCTAAAGGCCACGAATGTGCGCCGCATTCGCAGCAATGATATCTGATCAAAGGAGGAAAAACAAAACATTGCTATAGAATCGTCTCGTCCTGTATTCTGAGATTAAATTCAGACAGAGAAATTGCAAACATCAGTGCTTGTACTAAAACGCAATAACAGGGTCACCGTGCGCCTCCCACACCGGTAGTGAAAGCACTGCTACATTAGTCTACAACTTGACAGTTAAGGGCAATAAATGACTCTTCAATTTCTTAAAGTCAAATACTGTCGATTGCAATTATATCGGTACCCCAGCATCGTTGCTACCACATCCGAGTCTGCTGTCCTCGTCTCATTTTATGGAATGGTGGTGTTTGGGACGAATGTGTACATTGAATGGATGGATGGCTGGATGGATTGTGGTCTCACTGTTTGCATACCAACTACAGAAGCGTCACAAGTGCAAATGTAGTGTGGCACCATATTTAAGAAGCGAGTCTTGCCTTACAGTAAGCGTTTTGCTATCTGTCTGTATTTGTCTTTAACCTGCTGTTGACAACTATGTAAAAGGAGAACTGCATTTTCTTTCCTTCTATCCATTTATCTAGCCATCCATCTATCTAGTTATTTCGCTATCTGTCTCGGGTAAGGTGACTCTCCAAAGGCCCTTTTCAGCCAGGACGATAACCGCTAGTAAAACAAAAGTACACTAGTTGTATTATTCAAAGAAAAGCAAATAGCAATACATACCTATTTGATAAAAGCAGCTAGAATGCATTAATTGATAAACGATACTGCGTACAGACTATCAGTTGCTTACCAGCTATAATTAGAATTCGTGTCACTGGGCACGCCAGTGGCACTGTTCTCGCCTGGGTATTAATTTCGACTGCTACAGGGTTTAGTCTTGATGCCTTGTGCTTGGGTGGCATTCATCATACATGTAAGCATGCAGTAGTACAACGGATGCAGACCTGAAACACACTTTCTTTTAAATATTTCGGAAGGCACGTTAAACCACTGTCAGTGACTATAGCCATTTACAGAAAGAAGTAGTTGAAGAAGAAAAAAGACATTCCTGTTCGCCTTGTCTTTTTCTGCCCGTTGGAAAGTTATTTATTAATTCATCCATTCATTCATTCATTCCTGAATATATATTTTCACCAGAACAAATCACCCCTGGGTTTATTATGCCGGACTAGATTTTGCCCCTGCTATACAGGTTTCTATTTGGTTGCAAACACAGTACTGCCGATCCAGTCTTAGATATAAAAGAAACAAGGAAGAGTAACTATGTATCCTCTGTATCGTGGCAGTTTCACAATATCAGTCTCCTTGCATCTTCCTCCCCACAAAACGTTTGATCACCTTCTGAAGTTTTTAAGTGTGTGTGTGTGTGTGTGTGTGTGTGTGTGTGTGTGTGTGTGTGTGTGTGTGTGTGTTTTCTCTCTTATTTTCTGACAAAATCACCGCAAGCGCACTATTATCATTTATAGTTGTGTTTTTCCCGATTTATGCCTCTAGTTCTTAGACTGCCTGATACAGACAATATATATCTCTGGATAATAAATAACACAACATTGTACTGCATTTTTCTTTTATTTTTCAGACTGTTATGTGTAAACTGTATCATATCATTCCACTAAATGTACATGGCAAGAGACACTGGTCAGATATGTTTTATCTTATGATGAAGACCATGTTTGCTTACTATATGAAAAGCTAAGGTTACTTGAGTTGCAGTAAGTACTACACGGCCATTTAATAATTAGCAAGGCCTAGACTTGTACCATAAAAACCAGTAGGCAAACTTTCTAGGGAAGATACATTTTTTCAAGTCCTCCCGTAAAAAGAAAAATAGGGCAAAGCAAAGCAGCCCAAAATAAAGAAACATGTGACCTGATTCTACTTGTGGCTAAATTTGAGGTAATTTCTTTTTCTGTCTTAAGATGGGCTTGAATGGTGGACACTACTCTCTTTAAAGTCTATAAGACCATATGATAAAGAAAAATGCAACTATGAATAGCATAATTCTATTAAGTACTGAATTGTTTTAATAAGAAAAGAAGTAATGAAATTCTAATGGTCTTTTGCAGTGACAACAAAGTTCCAAAATGAACAATCAGTCCTGTTTTTGTAACCCCCCCCCCCCCCCACCACCAAAAATGACTCTGCTGGAAGGCAGTGAAAGACGAGAACGATGCTGTTTTACTGAATGATGAGAGGTCACTGATGAAGTCTTTGGCTGGAGTGCATTGTCCCTGACTGATTTTTTTCTGAGTCCCCCTCACTTTTTCATGAAGTACTTTGGAATAAAGAAACATAATTTTCATTATATCTTACTATGATTAGCACTCCAAGGAATGGCACAAAATAAGAAATAAAGCAAGTAAGGAAGAAAGATGGGTTTATACAGCAATTAGCATATGTCCCATCCTGCCTGATATTATGTTAACCATCCTAATTATTGTTACTCTTACCCAGGGCGGAACTTAATACGTTGCTAGAATTCTTAAGGGAACCTCACTAGAAAAGCAAAGAGAAGAACTTCCAAGGACTATTTTCATGAGGTGCAATGCCCGTTGACTACAGAACAGTCACATAATTATAGCTATTTTTAATCTCCTCTGCAGCACAAGGAGAAAGTTACCATATGCGGTAGCGAAAATCCGATATGTTTCGACAAATGTCTGTTTATCAAGAGTGATTATATGGACCAATCATTATTAAAATACCATCTAAAAAAATGCAAACGTTCATTCATCAAACAATGCATGTACGACCGTGCCTATTGACAGCTGTCAGATTATGAAGAGAATGCAGTTACTTTTTGCTCCATCATCTAAGCTAATATGACCTAAACTTAGTTTGATCACAGATATTGGTTGGCCGCAGATGTTTACATGGAAATGAAATGATGCACTTTAATCTACTATACACTTCTGTCTTTAAGAATGTACCCCCCCCCCCCACCCTGGTTGTTGTTAGGCAGATGCACACATAAACATACCCACGGGCATTGCAAAGACTGTGGGAAATACACAGGTGCTTCTTGACACCGACTGCAGCTAGCACTTACCTAGGTAATATTTCATAAGGTTAGTAAAACCTCTGATTTGTTTTCCTATCCATAATTGAAAACACTCATATGTCTTTTTAACACTGTTATCTCTGTTTATTGCCATGCCTGTATGTGGTTGCATTATGCTGCAAATGAATTTTGACATTCGCATTTTCCATTCATGGTCACTCCCAAAGGAGGTTCTTTGAATTTGTCAGAACCTTTATGGACTGTAACTTTTAGACGGTAATTAATAGAAAGAATCCACAGCAGAGCATATCACCATTTAAACTAACGATTAAGTTGTGAAATGTGAGAAACCGTTAACCCACTGACTCCCGAAACCCATTTATTTGGAGCCCGAAGTATGCAGTTAATGCAAAGTGGTCGCTTTAGATGGACGAGCTAGGCATATCTGTTTCCTACCGACTCTGTCACGCATTGACCCTTGGAACGTCTATAATTTAATAGTACTTTTTTCTGACTAAATAATTTACTATACTCATAATTACTTCTTCAGGTTAAAGTACGTTGATTTAAAGTAAAACCAAGAGATACATAAATCAGGTTTGCTCTGAAAGATTGATTTGGCGTTATCTATGGTTTATCTCTATTCAAGTAACCTTCTTTCTGGAAAGCTACTACTAAGGCGGTATAAAGGTAAGTACCGATAAGGGAAATATACGTTTAACAGTGTCCATCTAATAGGTTGCAATTATATAATAACAATGTCGGCCCTAGTGATTATGTAGCTGTTAAGAACGCGGGGACAATATTCTAATGGATAAATAAGAGCTATCGTACATGCAGAAAATGTTAAATAAAAACATTCTTCTAAGGTCATCAGAAAAAGTAAAATAGATTTACAGTTTAGTATATATGCTTAGAGTTATAAGCTACTTATGAACTTCATCCTATAATGAAGGGTTTGCGTCCTTCCATTTCCACTTACAGACTGTATGACTTTGATCAAATAATTTAACTTACCAGTGCCCACAGGCTGCCTTAAACAAGGCACTGTGAGTAGGGGACTTGTCTGGTTAAACCATGAATTGAAATATAGTAGGCAGAAGTCCACGGGTGTTAATTTTCCCTTTGTTACAAAACAGGTGTGTGTTGAATTCACAGAGGTGGAAAAGGAGACGAGAAATGCAGATATACGAGTGTCTAATAAGTAAGCCATTCCCTAGCTTCACCTACAAATAAAATAATCAGATGGAAGCGGTATCCATCTAAATCCACATAGTTCAGAACACCTGACAGTAGAAGTAAAGTTTTCTCTGTCGTTATCTGCTTAAAATAATTAAGCTCCGAGGAAGTTCTTGGGAGCCCAGCTCAATGCCTGCTTGTTCAATGTGCCAGCTAAAGGGTTTCACTGTAAGTATATAAGTACGAGTAAAAAAAAAAAGGTTAATGTGCAAAGGAACATAAGTGATTCTGTTGAAAGATTGCAAAATGACATTTGTACAGGCGCTTAAGATTCGTTTTAAAAGAGGGTTAAATTCAACACAAAAAATAAATAGGATTTGGGAAGAAAGAGCAATACTTCTCAACCTCTTAGAGCAAGAATATGGACAAAGCCATTAATGAAAGTAGGACAAAGGCCCCAACGTAGGAACCATTTTAAATATTGATCTTACAAAATCATAATGTTGATAGAATAACAAGTTTTGCATTTGCATGAATTTTCTGAAGCGTATGAAGTCTGAAACTCAAATGCTAGTCATTATTTTCTAACTTCAGTCTTCAATGATTTGCAACTAATTTGCCAGAAAACCACAATTTTATGAAAAAAATTACCAAATTATGAGGCAAAAATCTGGACATTCTGCGAAAATATGTACAGTTGAGAGGTAGGGAAAGGAAATAGGAGTTTCTTCAAATTACGTTTAGAATAATGCTTCACAATGAAAATGAATAAAACGTGGCGTAGCATAAAATAACAGTTTTGGGAATCAATTATATTGTCCCAGTAGTTTATAGGTTGTATTGCTGTCACAATAGTCTATTGCTAGTCACATTGTGTTTGTTTTTGTGTGTGTCTGGTGGGTAAGTTTGAGTCTGTGTGCTTTTTGGGGAATTGCAACTTTGGTAATTAGCAGTTAAACGGTCCAATGATATAATTCTGAACCTTTTTACTAGAGCGCAACACTTAATATTTTATTTCCCTATAATTTTCCATGCATACGTGAGTTAATGTCTTCATTTTAAGTATCAAAACATTATTTCACAGTTGTGTGGGTCAAGAGAGTTACACACACGGCTCAAAGTAGCTGGAAACAGAAAAGAAAGTTTCACTGCGGATAATGAAAGTTGCTCTAACCAGTAAAAGTACAGGAAAGAACTATAAGAGCATCGTTACGGGTCGATTACCTGGTCTCTCAGGGAACTGTTTTCTTAACATAAAGCATTAAAGTATTAATATTTGATATGAGATCACAGCCGCTTTGCAGGGCAACTGACTGGCATTAAATATTAATGAAATATTCTACTTCTAGATTTAGAGGCCTGTTGACCCTACACAACAGGGCACATTGAGAAAGTTGCAAGAATCGCAGTATAAAGGTAAACAATTAAAATGATTCCTAGTGTACTACATTTCAAAGTGTTTCCACGACTTAAAATATCAGAGCTTGAAAATAACATATGCTCAGACACTGCAGGAGTATATATGCTGGAATTAGACCATTAACTTGTTATAAACTTCCAGTTCTCTGCACCGTGTATTTATGCCCATTAATACAGCTAAGCTTTTAATGCATCTTCCACAACATGGCTTCTAAATATATTGCAAAGGGAAATGCAGGAGTATTTCCTTTTAAATCCTTAGGAATATACCACGTCCCGCTATTATTCTAGTGAACCAAGTACTAAAACGTCTACATCTAAGGAATATAACAAGCATTTTCCTTTATGGCTAAACTAAACAAACGTACCAATGGTGTGGTATATGTTATCTGATATAGCAAACAAACCAATTAAGAAAGTTGTTTAATTGAGGGTTTTAATATCTATGTTAATAACAGTGTTCAGTTAAAGGAACTCAGTAGCCTATTAGATCATTATAAACTCAACAGACCACGCTGCCTTGCTGGATGAAGCGTTCCCTTTAGTTGCTCAAAACTCTTAATGTGAGCAATAGGTCTAAATGCACGCATGCATACATACACGTATACATTTTTTTTTGCATTCTGTTCTTATTTACCAATGCAGATTAGAACAGTGAAACTAACGCAATACTGGCTGGTTTGATTTTAGGTGATTCCACGCTGAAGTTGAGAAGCCCCTTATAAGTTTACTCGCTTTTTTGCACAGTTCTGCATTTTTCAGATATTTGCATTTGGGATTCAAGCTAGAATTCGTTCTTATGGAGGACATCTGTTTTGATACTACTGGAAACACATGCTGGAATTGAGAACAACAAACTTTGTATACAACCAATATGTCTTACTGTCATTTGAGATGAGTTGCATTGGCATTTAATATATTTTGTTCATATTCTACAGCCCTTCACACGCGTAGTTACAGAATCAAATGCTCCTTTGGTGACAACTTCAGACGTGCATCAAGTAAGGATTTTTTGAGTAATCATCTGCTCTTTTGCTTTGCAGCTGCTAAATACATAACCTTTTTTAGCTTGGCCTTCTAAGTATTAGGGCACAAACTGGGCAAACTATACCCTAAGTTACAGATAGCTGCATAAATACATATGGATTCTGTCGGTAACTGAAGTCACTTAACAGATGACAAGGCATACGCACCAGTCAGTGAAATACTGTTTTCTAAGCTACAGATGGTCCATTCTTTGGGTCACAGCTGTTCATGTCTGTACCATGCAGTGGTGAACTAAAGCGCGAAAAAATACAATAAAGTGCAGCAAAGTAACCATTTATGAATAATGAATATTGTATCCAGCAACAGGATGAAACGATTTTGCATTACATTAATTAAATGTATTTTGATACAGAGATTGTGTATTATTGCTGCATTTGCAATCAAAGGAAAATACTAGGTCAATATGTTTAGCATCAACAAAATCCTTTTTTAAGATTTAGAGCTGGACACATTTGGTTTATTAACAATTCTATAGACAGTTTTTTTAATTCGGAGCTTAACACCCTCTCCTATTACACACACACACACACGTAGATAGATAGATAGATAGATAGATAGATAGATGGATAGATAGACAGATATTGCATACGTGCATGTATTTGTACATAATGTATGCATTAGTGTCCGCACAAGATTTCAGCATTACTCACATGCGCCCTGCCACTGAGTGCCTTTTTTCTTTTTAGCACTTGTACATGTATCATACACCTCATCATGCCAGTAACGAGTGCTTCTTGCTATATTAACCTATAAATTCTGATTTCTTTCAGGTCATATACAGTTTGATTTTTCTTTTGGAATTTGCTAGGAATGTATCGGAGTGAGTCGTAAATCACTCATTGCCATTAATAAAATCATGGTTATTGCCATCATAATCCAGGCAAAACATACATGGTGAAGTGAGACTGAATTATGTGATGCTCCACTTTAGTGTTATAAATACACACTTCAGAGTGGGGCCAATACTGCTGACAGAGATGGCTGAACCATCTGTTAAGTCTTTATACTTAACCCTGCACTAGGACATCAAAAATCCGAAAAATCAAACTTGGTTATTGAGCGATTCTCTTCAAAGGCTTCTCAAGTATCTCAGCAGATTAGCTGGGTGCACAAACTGTTCATTTCAAGTGCTAAACAAATATTTCCTCTGATATAATAGCGTTTTGCAAGACTCTGCTCGGTTGCTTATGTGAACGCTAATTCAATAGCTGAAGTTAGATGAGACAAAGCAGTAAATGAAAAATAATCTATAAATAATTGTGGAATTTAGTTTTCCTCTTGGGGTTGGTGGGGAGATCGGATTTCCTACTTATTTTTAATGACTATAATACATCTTAAAAATCAGAGAAATTGTGTCATGCCCAGAATCAATTTCTATTCTGAAGTCATTGTATCATTAAAATAGTTGGTAGTAATAACACAATCAGCCAAACACCCAAATCCACCTTATGATTTTTTTAGCTGTTGATTATATACGCAAGTGTGATGCATTCATATAACATCATAATCATGCTTTGTATGGAGTCAGTGTTATACTCCACACGCATTTGTGCACGCAGGACACTGGTAAAGAAAATTGTGCAACCGGAGATTGGAATATAGGAGAAGCACTGCTATAGTACCAATTTCCCTTAAGGCAACTGGTTTATCAGTAAAATTATTACACTTTTAGTGTTTGAGGGGGGAAAGCCAGTGCTAATCCTCTCCTCTCGTCTGCCTGGTTCTCTTCCTGACTTCTACCATTCTACACAGATCACGTTACCAACTCTACCTGCCTAGCTCTTGACTTCTGAACTCTTCTGGGAACCTACTGGCGCCAGCTCTATCATCCAAACTCCTTGTGGTTAGAAAGAGAGAAACCACTCACTAAGTGCTGATGAGCCATTGAGTGTTTCAAGGGCTAACCCCGCAAGCCTAATTGCACTTGCAACTTTACTGAGGACATTTGGATCATCACATCTGCTTTCATCACATAATGTTTTCAAGTCGGTAGCACCAGCTTTGGTCGAGTTCTCTAAAAACTGTCGTTAATGTTTTTCACTTTAAGCCATTGCACACACTGTTTTTAATTATTTTCAGTTTAGGACACCAAGTTTAGTTTTAATAGTCCAATTTGCCTGTGCAGTTTATTTTCATTTCCACTGGAAAATTATGAATTGCATAATTCTAAATGTAAATGTCAGATAAAAAGATATGAGAACAGTGTGTTTACAATTATATACAACGAATGCAACGTGCAGTTTATAATTGAATTTTGCATTCCGTTTTAAAACAGAAAAAGTACTTCTCGATTTTAGTATACTCCGAAATCAAACCACAGGTTCAATGTAAAGCGATGATGTAAGACGTTAGGGCAAACGAAACTGTTTGCAGTAGTGCATCTACAAAATAATTACAATTTATTGTCAAAGTGAAATAATTTAGCAACTAAAAATAAACAAATATCTAAACAAACCAATAATAAAATCAGATTACTTGACCTCATTCGAACATACATTTCTGTGTATTCGGTGACAACAAATTGCCCAGATGAATTTGTCCAATTCCATTTGCAGGTGCGCACGAAGCTCCGACAACTCGTGCAAAAATTCTAGTAGTAACGTCATCAGCATAATCATCGTCATCAAGAAATAATGATTATGATGATGCCAATAATAATAATAATAATAATAATAATAATAATAATAATAATAATAATAATAATAATAATATGGGCACGTCTAAAAGTTAAAAGCAATAAATCGATTAAGCTGATCATGAATGCTTCCATTAATTTGGAACGTAATAGTAAGACATGGCATATGCAGTTCCCGGTGTGACACTTGCAGCTAACTTTTTCGCCCTTCAGTATTTTGTGCATCAGTTTTCGGCGTTTCTGATGATGGGAATTTTGTTGTTCGACGTTTCATAGCAGAACCTTATTCGGAACTTCAGACATTTTATAATTAAAGGAATATGCTTTAGAAACAGGAATCACTATCAACTCCCCACCTCACCTAGTTGACGTACTTTATTATTAATGAGGCCCTTGCAGAATAGTGTTTAACAAATAACAACTGGTCTGTGATTCTACATTTGATACTGTGACTAGTTTTGAATGCATCATGTTTTTTTTTTCAATGTATACGAATTTAATTGAGAAAATGAGAACTAGCACACTCATTTCAGTGGAAAGGTGGAAATTTCAATGTCTCATTCACTTCAGTGCCAGGGGCGCATCCTTGGCCTGTCTACTATAAACATGTATTTATAATGACTTTATTTACAGATGTGGAGATAATATGCCGACGTAGAACAATCTAGGTATTGAAGCTTTTTGCTGCTCCTTTCATTGCCAATTTTATTCTGCTCTCACTGGATACAGCGAGTCAGTGTGGGAAAGAAGACTGCTCATTGATTACTTATTTGTAATCCAGACAGAGCTGACCAATAATTTATTTGGTTTGTGCGATAGGAGTGTAGAAAATCAGTTTTACCTTGACTAAGCACGGCTGATTAGGATTGACACTGAACTAATTTCTTTCATATCACCAAAATCTATAAATATATGCCTTCTCAGTCATATGTACAAACCCCACCCAATGTATTTTCTGGGTTTGTACATTTCTGTTTTATGAAGTTCTTTGTTGCTGCATGTGCTGGCACCATTTTAGTTTCTTTTAGGAGATCAGATGCAGTAATAGAGATTGGAAAAACCTAAGCCAACAGGGTCAGACAAATATTAGAATAGTATTTCCCATTCAGGCACTTCACTTGTGTTTTGATAAGCTAAATGGGGCGCAAAACATATTCAACAGTGATACAATAATTCTAGTTTTTGACATATTTGTACAACTCAAACGCTGTAACTTAAGTTCTTTAGTTTAACTCTGGGCATGCTCCAACATTTGGTGGTGGTGGTGGTGGTGGGGGGGGGGGGGGGCAAGTAATCTTAGGCATATTTAGGGCCTGCATCAGATCTGGCGAAGTATGGAATAATCTGTGAGAATGGGATTGTGGAAACCAGCAACCCATCCTCTGGTGTAACTACTTGTCTCTCTCTACACAGGACAGCCTGCTTGTGCAACACAGTGTGTGTGTCACGAAAATGACAAATCTGTCTTGATTTTAGGACAGAATAGTTTCCCAAATTTTCTCTAACAGTTGCACGAAATAATCACTCTGCACATAAACTATTGTAATACTGTAAAGGAAAAGTCAAGTTCTACAAAACTGTGCTTTTATTCTGGAAGAAAACTGAAGTACAGACCAACATTGGTTTTAAAGAATGGCTCGTGCTGCAGAATCTCACGTTTTGTTAAAAATTGAACTTCACTTTGGGCATTTGAAAAACAGTAAACATATAATTGCTAAACAAGTAAAGGTACACGACTTTCTCTTTCTGCGTATGTTAACTTAGGAGCTATAGCTCTCAACCTTCCATTTTCAAATTGTGGATCATTTCCTCGCGCAATGTGGAGCAAATGGGCAAAGTGTGGAACACTCACTATAAACTTTTACTAACAAATTTAACTACAAGCTGACAGAATGGCATGACACTTACAGAAAAGTTCTATTGATTCAGTGTTATTTACTATGACTTAAAAAATCTTAAGTATATGCAACAGACCCTTGCACTGGGAACAGCGTGGAACTTGCATGCTTGAGATCCAAAACGAGGAAATTTCCTTGTAATGATGTAAAATTGTGTGGGCCATATCACTGTTTTGCATTATAGCCAAAACTACGTTTACATGGTAAAGGACATAATAGTGCTTTTTTTTCTCCATTTCCCAACCATCTAGTTAAACGTCATCTGGTTTGAATGCATATGCATAACGTGGGGAGCAGGCCCTCCTTGCTGTTTTCATGGTGACATGTTAAGTTAGATAAATAAATACGACCAGTGGTCATTCGAGAACCGCCGAAAAGGTTTACTGGTGGTGCATAAAAGCCAGAACCCTTCTGACTTACTTGTATCGTTTGTTGTCGTTCTCACTTCCCCGTTCCCTGAAAATATATATCTTTTCAGTTGGACAGAAAACATTAAAACATATCACGAAAATAACTTTTTTTTTCATATTGTCGTGTTTAATTTAAATCCAGTCTAAATTTAATTGTCAGAACACTTTGGTGTTTCTTGGTGAAGTGTGGTGTATTGGATTTATCTAGAAGTTCTCACCAGGAGCAGAAAACATTCACAATTTCAAAATATACAAGATTATATAAACAGGGGTGTTTGTGTGTGCCTGTGCGCGTGTAAAACATTGTATTTCCACACAAAGAGAACTGAGGATTAAAGCATAAAACTATGGATAGCTTTGGGCTTCGTTTTGTTGTCATGGCTCTAGGTTTTATACCCTTACTTCCTGCTTTTTTTATACTGTGTTCACAGTAAAAAAATCATCTATGTACATCTATGCTTTAGTGCTGATCAATAAAATATGCACCTCTGGGGTTCTGTCTATGGGGTCTTAATTAGTAAACACGTAGAAAACATAATAAATCATTAAAAATGAACATCTTTAGAAATTTTCATTATGCTTGTTTAATTCCTGATTTTCTTTAAGACTATTTGTGCATTATCACCAGCTTTCTCCTTTTTAATTCTAACGTGTAGAGTGAGGACTTAACATTCTACTGCTTCAAATGTGACACACTGTGTTTTTAGCAAACGTATAATATTTTACAAATTATCCGTCATGAAAATATGCAGCCTAAATGTGAGAAACATCATGCTAAATGCTGCAGTGATTTATTTGATTAATATTTTGTAACACCTAAGTGACCTACTGTGGGGATTCACCTCTCTGGCCATGCAGTAATAATAAATACAACATAGGGTACAAATATCATACTAAAATGCAGACATAAACCACAAAACAATGAGTCCATTGTGGAAAATAATACATTATTTTCCTATATTAAGAAATTAGACTCTTTGGTTTGTTTCTCATAGTAGATGTTACAAAGATATCAGAAAAAGTCATACCAAAATGAAACATTAATTATCTTACTAAATACTAAAAATATACAATAAAATAATTAAATGTGAATGCTAACATGGATGATATTTTAATTAATTTGCGAGTTATACAAACTGCAGCATTACTGGTCAATTTTTTATATGAGTGGAGTTTGCTGGATGTAGACCACTTTGTGTAAACAAAATACTACAAAGAAGGCAAGTTTCTTGGCATTGGCTTCTAAAGCTTTGCTTGCTTTACCTGGCTACTTATCACAGTTCCAGACTATCCTGTCATTTAAAAATTGTAATCTGCAGTTACAGACAATCTGACAGACAAATATTACATTCTGAGTTTTCTCATGCAAAAGTGTTTTTTTGCCATTGTTCTACACTACTTTAGCAATGCAAGGCAACACTTCCATTTTCCATTGTCTTTCAATACTTAAATATTTTGAGTTTTGCTATTACCTCATCAAAATATAATTTATTTATGTTCCATGGCCTCAAGGGATTATTGTAGAGAAGTGTTATTAACAACTTGATTTTATTTATATTGATATTCTGTGTACTTTTAACATTCATAATGAAGTTCTTATTATGATTAAAGGACGGAAGTGCTAATTATCTGTTCAGCATGTCTTCATTTGCTTTTAGTTATGAAGTATATATTATATATATAGTTAACTATACTGTACTGGCTGCACAGTTAAAGCAAGTTAGTCACTAAAGGAATTTTATAAAGCAGGGAAGACTACCAGTAAGCTATTTGCAACATACTTCCAAGGCTGTAAAAATTAGAAAAATGTTACTGATATGTAGAAATAAAAGACGGTCAAGAATGGACAATGTGTAGATTGCATATATTTGTCCACAATGACAGACACGCATGCACACTGCATATATTTCAGCACAAAGACAGACAGATACACATGCACACACATACTTTAAGAACGAACGTTCAAAGGCATTATATCATACTTTCATAATGCATAGAATGGGGTGCAAATATAATTTAAAAATATAGGTACAAATCTTGGTTTAACTTTCTCCATTTATCTTGTTGCTAAGGAAATGATTTGGGTCCATATACTTTACAGAAACCATGTGCCAGCAATGATTTGATAATAATTTACTTTCATTATTCCTAGGTAAACAGATCTCTTCTGACTGACTGTTAAGGTCAGGTTACCAAGGATAATTTCTGGTAGTGCAGAAAATATGACTATAGAAAACATAATATCCTTTATATTTTTATCTTTCTTTAAAAGAGACTGAGAATTACCATAAGGCAGTGTAGTAATCCACTCTATGATCATATTTGACTAGCCATATTTTAAATGTAATTAAAAAGTGCTACTATAAATAGATACTAAAACAGATTTTGATTGGCTAAATCATTTTTTTTTGGAGTGGCAATCCAAAATCACCAAGGAATTCATCCAATATACCATATGTAATCTATTTCATTTCATTAACGTTTAGCATTTTTGTCCAAAGTTTAAAAAAATGACTAAATCAGAAAATCACTAAGAAAGTATCCAATTCCTAATACAACCACAAATGCACGATGTGTAAACTATTGTCATTCCTAAACCACACTACCAAATTCTTAAAAATAACTTTTTAAAACAACTCTTTTACAAAAAAAAAAAAAAATACAATATGCCAAAAAAGTCACTAATACAAAAATATTACATTTCTAATCTTACCGCTCTTAACTTTAAAATGCAGTTAATCAAAATTACCTCAGTCAGCCTTGGTGCAGAACCTCACATTAAGACACAACTGGCAGTTTAATTCCTTTAATTCTAAAAGATCCATCTTACCGTCTCTTCCTGGATTAATAGATACTGACTCTAATACATAAAACACAACTTTCTTGCAATTCCTACAGCACATAATAATGTTTACTTAGTACACTTTTTATATTTTTCTAATATCCAATACATGTTCATTAGTATGTTTTCTTAACACCCTCTTGGTCTTCCTGATGAAAAATGTTGGGCATGTCTGACATAAAGCAATTACAATGACACATTTAGAGTTGTATGTCCACTAACCATTGCTTTCTATTATACCATAATCATAAAATAAAAAAAAATTCTGTTTCACCTACAGAACAGCACTACGATCAATGTTCACATTTAAAAATGTCAACTCTTTGAGCTATGATTAAAAAAATTATTTGATGTAGCAGATAATATTTCTTTAATATTTTTACCTCATGAATAAATAAACCCTGGTGTCCCCCATTAATTTGCTCATATTTCCATAATACATAATTTTCCTATTAGCAATAATAGTAGCCTTCTTCATATTTCTGCCATATGGTAACAGCCATGGCTTTATTAAAATTGTTTTAGTAGTGCTATCAATAATTATTATGCTATTTAATGTACCCAATAAAGGTTTATAAATGCCACTATTTCTCTTTACTTTTACTTCTTCAATTGTATTATTAAAAAAAAACCTCAGGATATCTACATTTCAATAACACATTTTAACCACCTCAATTACTTCAAAATAAGTATATTCATTAAATATCATCTTTGCTTGCTGTCCTTTTATAATACATTTTTTCCTGAGTCAAAGGATAATTAATTTCAAAATTAATATAATTATGAGAAAGCAAGTTTTTCCTATATATGCTTGTTCAAAACTGAAGACCTTTAATGTTTTCAATTACAGACACTTCTAAATAATCAATCTCAGAATAAGAATAATCATGAATAAAAATGAATAATTGACTCATTGATATATGTAAAATATCTTAATTCTTCTTCACCTTTAGTCCACACCAACAGTATCATAAAGGAAGCAAAAATTAGCAGTCCAACTGCATGTAAATTTGCAGCTGAATATATAATTACATTCTCCAAAAGCCATAATTATATTCACAAAAATGGGTGTGCAGGGTGCACGTATTGTAACTCCTGTCGTCTGCCTAAAATATTCACCCACAAAAATAATGAAACCATTAGGGCAGTCAATAAATAAATGTCAACTGTGGTTAAAAAAATTCATATCCCAACATCGTTTCTTTAACCCTAATATCCCAGTTTCATGAAGGATAGAAGTGAACTAATCTAAAACATGTATCATTACTAGTACGGCATCTTTGTGGCACATCTTCTTATTTAAACTGGACTAAAACTATAGATCAACAACTTGCCTTCCAATGACATATAAACCATACACTGGAATTGATGCCAACAGAGTTTATAGTCATTTAGAAGAAAACTCAATCATGGCAGTAGAACAAAAGGGCAATAAAAGAAAGTCACATGGAACAAATGATCATTTGTTGTTAAATAAAGTCATAGTGGAGAACTGTAAAAAAGGTAAATAATCTAAGTATGGCATGGATCGAATACAAGAAAGCATTTTAAAGTATCCCACATTCATGGATAAAAGAGTGCTTAAAAATGTATAAGATATACTGTAAACTAATCAACTACATTACAATGACCATGAAACAGTGGCAGACCACTTTGCAGTTAAGCCATGATAAAGGACAAATTATTATTTCAGGTATAAAATTTCAAATGATGATATTCCAGGGTGACTCCATCACTGCTGCTCTTTTGTCTTGCCCTTAACCCACTAAGCTGCCTACTTAACAGATCGGGTCATGGCGACAATTTGGCTCCAGAAAACAACAAAGTATAAAGACTACCTTTTTTTGTAGATGATTAAAAACTGTATAGTTCAGCAGATGCAGAACTGAAAGCACAACTGCAAGTGGTCAAAACTTTTTCAGATTATATAAGAATATCATTTGGTCTTGATGAATGTGCAAAAACAACCTTTAAAGTAAGAAAGCTGCATCACCAATAAAACATCAGTTTGGAACAGGAATGTGATACAAAAGAACTCGAGGAAGAGGGGGTATATAAATATTTGGGAAATGAAGGATCAACAATAAAACATGAACAAATGTGAATAAAGTGTAGTAAGCAATATTTTATAAGAACACAAATAATACTACAAACATATTTACTCTTCCTATCCTAACTTACAGTTTTGGAGTGATTGACTGGCCCTAAAGGTGTTGGATCAGTTGTAGAGGAAAACAAGAAGGATGCTTAATGCTTATGAAATGATTTATAAAAATCAGTGTTTACCAAGACTATATGGTCCCCATTCTGAAAGAGCTATGGGCCTCCTCAAAATTGATTACATGTATAGATCTAAATGGTGGGACTGCATACATATATGCTGACCTTACAAGACCCAGATGCAGTGAAAGTTTTAAAACATGAGGACAATAAGTCTAAGAATGACTTCCCTGCTTAGTTTAGCAGAAGCGTATTAGTGTCAAGTGGGAATGGAAATCAAACTAGAAGTAGACAAAAATCAGACAGCGAATGAATGTGCCAAAAACAAAAGAAAGACTATAAGGTGAAGGATGAGAAGGCAAGAAATGTGGAAAATGCATAAATATAGTTGCAAGTATACCAAAAGCAGATGACCAGGTGGAAGAGTGACTTGAAGAATAAGCTTTATTGAAAATGGTTTAGTGCTTTTGTCTATTTAAAAAGCATACACTTCTTCAGAACCATGCAAACGAATCAAGAACATTGTAAACATTAGCTTGTACATGCCCACACTTAAAAAGCCTATCAATTACAATGTAGCTAAAACCCATCAAAAAAGTTTAAAGGTACAGTACACTACTTTCTGCAAAAGTGTCAGAACCTATCTTAAAAACATGAAAACAAACTAGAAACAAACTCAAGTATTAAAATAAAACAAAATCACAGTTTTGATGCTCTAAACTTAATTCACTAGTAATAGATATGGCCTTGTTGAGGCCAAGTGAATTAGATGCATCCAACAGTAACTGCCATAGCATTTCTGTATGCAACAAACGGTTTAGCCAATCACTACCATAAATGGAAGGAATTACTTTCTCTAAATAGAAAACTTAAAATTAATGAAATTTCTACAAGAGATAGCATGCCTGGCTAGAGGCCTTTTATTGTCCTTTTTAACAATGCTGTAAATATGCTGGTAAATTCTTTTATTCAAAGCATTGTTAGATTTTCCGATATAAAATACCAGACATGTACTGCATCTAGCCAGGTAAACAACCCTTTTAGATAAACAATTATATCTACCTTTCCTCATCCATTTTTGCACACCAGCCAACATTCCACCCCCAAAATCTATGTTAATGTAAGAGCACTGATTGCACCAGCCACATTTGAAAGCCTTATAAAAACCATTATAAACTGTTCTTGCCGGTCTTTCTAAAATTGTCTCAATGTTAGGTCTCTTTTTAAATGTGAAAGATGGGGGTACTTCAAAGTGAGGCTTAAGGTCATTGTAACATTGTAAAATGAACCAGTTTTTAAGTAGAATGCTTTTGATATCCACACCATCCAAAGACTAGTGAATAATCATATTGTTGCAATAACTAGTGTGATTTAACAAAAAATTAACAACATTCCTACCGGTATCCATCATATTAAGGGAATCAAAGCTCTATATCCCTTAATAAGAATGGATGCATATTTGTTTTTCCTTTTATTAAAAATCTGTTTATAAAACTTGTCTACCATTGCTTCTGGATAACTTATTTCCAGAAACAGGGATTTCAACAGATTGAACTGATTAATGCATTCCTTGTCATCAGAGGTTAATCTAGAAACCCGTATAAACTGACTCTTCATAACCCCTCTCTAGCTACTTTTAAATTGCAAAAAAGCATGTTTTAAGGTCATTGTCACATTGTAAAACAATGGCAGACAATTTTTATACACAGTTTTTTAAACAAAAGGAACAACAAATATGCCCCCATTATTATTATTACGGGGTTGCAGAGTTTTGATTCCCATAATATGATGGATACCAGTAGGAATTGTATGAATGTTTCATTAAATGACACTAGGTATTGCAAAAATATGATTATTCACTATTTTTTGGATGCTGCAGATATCAAAAACATTATAGATAGAAAATGATCCATTTTACAATGTGATGATGACCTTAAGTCTCACTTTGAAGTACCCCCATCTTTCACATTTAAAAACAGACCTAACATCAAGATAATTTTAGAAAGACCAGCAAGAACAGTGTATTATGTTTTTCTATAGCAGTTTAAAATGTGGCTCATGCAATCAGTGTTCTTACATTGACATGGACTTTGGGGGTGGAATGTTGGCTGGTGTGCAAAAATGGATGTGGAAAGGTAGATATAACTGAGAGGGCTGTTTACTTTCTGACATTTTATTTCAGAAAAACTAACTATGCTTTTAATAAAAGAGTTTAGCAGCATATTTATAGCACTGTTAAAAAACAACAGTAAAAGTGCCCTAGGCAGGCATGCTATCTCTTGCAGGAATTTCATTAAGTTTAAGTTTTCTGTTTTAGAGAAAATAATTCCTTTTGTTTATGGTGGTGATTGGCAAAACTGATTACTGCATAAAGAAATACTATGGCAGTTACTGTTGGTTGCATCTAATTCACCTGCCCTCAACAAGACCATATCTATTACTAGTGAAATGAAGTTCAGAGCATCAGAACTGTAATTTTGTTTTATTTTAATACTTGAGTTTGTTTCTAGTTTGTTTTCTTGTTTTTCAGATAGGTTATGACACTTTTACAGAAAATAGTGTACTGTACCTTTAAACTTTTTAGTGGGCTTTATCTAAATTGTAATTGATATGTTTTTAAAGCGTGGATGTGTACAAGCTAAGGTTTTTAAATGTTCTTGCTTTGTTTAGATAGTTTTTATGGTTCTGAAGATGTCTATGTTTTTAAAATAGACAAAATGCTACACCATTTTCAATAAAGCTTATTCAAGTCACTCTGCCACCTTGTCTTTTGTTTTTGTAATATTTGGACTTTCTGCTTTCCAGAATAGGTTGCTTCATTAATTTTTTGATACTATACTTGCAAGTACAGAAAGCTCTTGGAACAACCTCATGATGGTCAGGAGCAAATGCAGGAATGGTTAAGGAGAGATGAATTTAAAACAAAAAAACAAAAGGTTAATATGGGCTGGCCAAGATAGTGGACTACATGTTGTTGTTGTTGTGTCTTTCGGGGGTTCAGGCACCTAGGCAGTGAGACATTTCCCTGTGGTACATTTGACTGGGACACATGGCTGAAATGACAGTCAGCTGCAGAGAAATATGACTGTTTGCAAATTCCCTGTGGTCAAAGAGAAGCACATACTGCCATGCTCACAGCTTTAATAACCAAATGCATGGAGGCAGAAGAAGTAATGAGTGTTGTGCTCAGTGTTGAGTGCATACTTATGTAACTACAACATGTAGAAGTGTCCTACAGCATGGAAAAAATCCTGCAGGCTACTGTTGTCACATTTATGCTCCAGTATGCATTTTAGGTAATGTTCCCTAGAGAATGTAAAGGGGGTAATGGTCCACACACACCATTTATAATGGTACTGCCCATTGTACACTGCATTTGTACTGCCACTGACATGCCCTCTGCCCAGCCCGCTGCTGATGCTTGCCATATTGCTGCTATCTCATGTTACCTTGTGGACCATGGACATTGTTTTCCCCCTGTGACTTTGGTTCTTGAAGTTGTGGGCATGGCAACACATTCTTCTCTTTGTCCACAAGGAATTTGCAAACAGCCATATTTCTCTGCAGCTGACTGTCACTTCAGCCATGTGTCCCCAGTCAAATGTACCACAGGGAAATGTCTCACTGCCTAGGTGCCTGAACCCGTCTTTCAGCTTATCCCGGTTAGGGGTCGCCACAGCGGAACTCCGGTCTGCTAATGTTTGGTAGTGGATTTTTACATGCTGAGTTACCAGCCCTGACACACAACCTTCAACGAAGGCACGCCCATTCATGCATGCCTCCACACAGAAGACGTTCTAGCTGAGAATCGAACGCGACAATGTCTTGCTGTGAGGCGACAATGCTACCGCAGCACCACATACACATTGGTTTACTAAGTCCACTGAGTATCTGGGAGAAACAGATACATTTAGGTTTTGTAAAACTGGAAACAGTGGCACATCTTGTTGGTGGTTGTGATATATTAATGGCAGAAGGACTGTATACTGAAAGGCATAAGAATGTGGCAAGACTGTTGCATTGGGGATTGTGGAAACATTGTAAAATTGAAGTAGCTGAAAAACATTGGAAATATGAGCCACAAAGCATTACAGAAAATGATGAAGTTTATATCACAAGGGATCACCCATTACCAACATTTCAAAAAAAGATGCGAGAAAACCAGATATAGTAGTTCATGAAAAGAAGACAAAAGTAGCATTAATCATTGAAATTGCTACACCTACAGTGTCTTATGTACAGAGAGACACAAAGTTATAAAATACCAGGGTTTGCTGGCAGAAACAAGGGTAATGTGAAGACGAATACCCAGACAGTTCCAATAGTAGTAGGAGCAATGGGTCTTATAAAAAGGAATTTACAATCATACTTAGATATGTTACAGATACATGTAACTCCATATGAATTGCAGAAGGAGTCAGTACTGGGCACATTGCTGGTGCTGCAAAGATCACTTCTGGTGAACATCAAAGATTGAAACAATATTAAATTCATGAACTTTAATCATACTTTGACTTAGGAATCAGGTCTACTCCCATCATGGTATTAGAAACTCAAAAGACTTGGGAGGGAATTAAAAAAAAAGCCTAAACAGTATTTTTTACCATATAAGCATTGTGGCACACTGCTTACACAAAAGTAAGCAGCTGTGTGATTCAGTAGGCACTGCTGAGCAGTGCGCACAAGCATGCCAACACAGGAAGTTCAATGCCATGCAAATCACCTCATAAAGAGGTGAATCTCATGCAAATGAGGCAAGTAGAGTGATCCAGCAAGCAGACAGGCATCCCTGCAGACCCCATGTTAGTGTCCATTATTTCAAACAGACAACAGGGGCTGTAGAAATGCAGGTAGATGGACAGAAATGGCATAGCACATATAGCTATGAGCAAAACTGTCTACCATGTGTCCAAAAATGTAAGGGACATAAGTTAAAATAATTTTATTTTTTTTTAATGATCTGGTCATGTTTGCACAAAGCGTTGGAGTGTGTAATCATGCTTTTATGAAAATATGGAAAAAACACAGTTAATAGGATGTGACAGAAATGTATTATAGGACACTGCATGTAGTATCTACAGTGGTGGAATGGTGCTGTTGCTAACGAGGTAGGGCCTGGAACTGTGTAGTTTTCTGGTTGTGTTCACAGATCCCTACCCAAGTTAAGGTGTGGCTACTGAATAGCACAAAAGGGTATCCATATCCACACATCTCTTCCGTGTAGGCACAGAACCATGTCAGTGTTCACAGAACAGGTAGCTGACATCAGGAGGTGGTGTGTCTGAGGACTTATAAGCTCATTGGAATGCAGCTGTGCCTGTTTGCATGGTGCACTGCTGTGCTCAGCAGGGGAATGTGTACACTGATTGCTAAGCTTTATTTACCTTCAGGGGCACGTATTTCCATGTGTTTGCATGGTGCACCACATTGCTGAGAGTATCTAAAAAAGCAATGGTGTAGTAATTCATTATGACACTTGTTTAACTTAAAATAGGGCCATTAAACAATGTTAATGATATACCAAGCAGGTGGAATACATCATAGGTAACCAATCACACAGTCAGCACCTACAGTAAAGCACTATAACGTATGCATGCGCCCAAAATTCTGATTTTTCACCCATACTCTGCACCATTGGAGTACATACTTGGGAATTTTAACTGAAAGGAATTCTAGGGGCTGCTGCAGGTCTGCTACATCTGTATGTGCTAGATGCCAAAGTCAATGCTGCTGCTGGTGCTGCTAACAACAGGCCTAGGCAGAGAAGGAGAAGAGTGTTCAGGCCCAGGATAACTTTCCTGGAGCTACATGACTGGAGATTGTAGAGTGCTATAGAGTGGACAACGACATACTACAAGAACTCACTGAGCTTTGCTGCCTTCAACTCAGACCCAGAGCCAACAGAGAGGAACCCATCCCAGTGGAAACAAAGGTATGTGTAGCCCTTAGGATAATAGCCACAGGTACCTTCCAAACACCAACTGGGGACATGATGGAGGCTTCACAGGCATCACAATCCAGGGTACTCCACCAGTTCCTGGATGCCATGCTACCACATGCCAGTGAGCACATTTATTTTTCCCTCACCCCTGAGGTGAGGGCCAGCAATATGCAACAATTCTACTGTGTAGAACACTACCCTAGGTACTGGGTGCCATAGATTACACTCATGTACACATCAAGGCACCACCCAGTGAGGAGGGTAGAATCTATGTCAACCACAAGGGGTACCACTCCATCAACTGCCAGGTTGTGTGCAATGCCCAGGGAATCATCATGAATGTGTGTGTTGGCAGCCCTGGCAGTTATCATGACTCCCATATTTGTCATGCATCACAGCTGTACCAGATGTTTGATGGGGGGGACATGTCACACGCCCATTTACTGGGGGATGCTGGGTATGACCTGAAACCGTGATGATGACACCCATCAAAAATGCATGCACAACCATGGAATAATACAATAATGAGGCACACGCACAAACTAAGAACATCACAGAGTGGGTGTTTTGGCTGCTGAAGTCACGGTTCCGGTGTCTCGATATATCTGGTAGAGCCCTGCAGTACTCTTCAGCCACATGTGCACATATGTTCACAGTATGTACCATGCTACACAATATGATCCTGCAGAAGCAGCTGTAGCAAGATCAGCAAAGGCAGGGGATACACAGCCCCCCACTAGTGCCTAGGTCACCACAGCCACGGTCACAGGAGGACTTGGAGGAGCCCTCTGATGATGTCCCTATAGACAGGCATAGGCATGCCCACTATGCCCTGGCATTGGCTAAGAGACAATGCATAGCACATTCACTGACAACCTAGGGACTGACACCTTACACTTACTCACATATATAGAGTCAATGTGTTGATGCCAGGCAACCCACACAACCCATATTGGTTGTTTATGTCTTAGATCACACGGAGTCAGCCCTGAACTACAGGTTGCTCAACTGCTGCAGTTGCAAGGTAAGTCTCTAAGCTACTCACTAATTGTAAGGATTACTATAATATATCATATGTATGGATCTGCTGCTGATTTGCAAGGAAATATAGTGGGCTAATTGAACAGATGTAACATAGGTTTGTAGGTGTGTACTAGGCTAATGGCCCTGGAGTATTTACAAGACTAGTCCATAGGATTACCCTGGCATCGTGCCACCCGACCTATTTCCTAGTGCCTCTGTCGAGTAGAGCCACTGGAGTGATCCCTGGGGTGAATTTTCTATTTCCCATCCACTCAAGATTTCTCTTGAAGAGGGCCAGTGAGGTGCTCTGATTGACATGTATGGGAAGTCTATTCCATAGCATGGGCAATCTCTGGGTTATAAACCTGTCCCTCCAGCATGTTCTGTTGATTGTGGTAATGAGGTTGAGGTCTTTGGAGTGTGTGGTGCGGAGGGATTGGGATTTCTTTAGATGTAGCATTTCTAACAGAGCTGGGTCAGACATGGTTTTGTAAGTCAAGCACAGATCATCTCTAAGTTGGCGATATGAGACAGAGAATAGTTGGAGTTTTTTTAGTCTGTCCATATAGGACAAATGTTTAAGGCCTAGGATCCTCTTTGTGAGGTACTTTTGCAGCCTCTCCAGTTGTTGCAGGTTTTTAGTGAGGTACATGCCAAATGGGACATTGTACTCAATGAATGGCCTAATGGGGGAAGAGTAGAGTGTGACATGACCTCTTTCTTCCTGGATGCAAAACCCTTAGTAATGAGATCTGCCACATAGAAGGACTTTCTGACCACAGTGACAATGTGGTGGTCAAAAGAGAGGTTGCTGTCAACCTGTGTTTCCAGATCTCTTATAAAGCCTTCTGTGTTCAGTGGACTACCATCGATGTGGTGAACAACTTGCCTGTCTTGGTACTCAAACCATGAATGCCTGCATGTAAAACTGGGACTCTAACCACTACAATATCTTGGCTTAGCTCATGGACTACAGATACTCAGTCCAATAGTATGTGTTCCTTAATAGTCACTAGGCCTAATGGTTGGAATACTCACTACATCAGTCAAGGGAGATGTTAAACAATGGCCTCACATGATATTTGGACTACTGTATATCCCAGCAGATCATGTGCCATTGTTCCCCCACTCCCCAACACAGCAGTACACCCATATAACCACTTTAACAGAAAAACACCTATGCTATATCAGTGGACCAGGCAATATCAGGGTTGTAACATAGATATACTCACACCACTGTACGTCTCTCCACATGCAGGATAACCAATGTACATATTTATGCTGCTGATTGTGTGATGAATGACTCCTCTCTGTCTGGTGACCTGAGTGGCTCAGTGGACTAGGGAAGCTAGCACTGGTAATAGTGTTGATGGTTCTAATCTGGAATTACTCACATTTTTTGCATGTGAGGTACTACTATCTTGGTGTGTTCACAGACTGCCATACCTCTTACTGCAAGAAATCTGGACAAAGCCAATACAATTGGGTGGACAAAAGCCAAAACATAGGGACAGATTTCATATATTGTCTCCATAAACCTAGAAAGTCACTGGCAATAAAGGTGTTGCATTAGTACATATGTTCTGAAGGATATAATGTCTAAAACACAATTGTTTGTCTGCAAGTAGTATAATGTAGTGATGTCAATATGCAATACTTCAACAGAAGACCACAAATGTATGAGAAAAAGACCAAACATATGAGGCAAAACAGTGGACATTCTGTGAAAATCAGGACGGTTGAGAGGTATGCTGACTGACAGTCTATTGTTGGTGTAATATTACAGACCACAGCCACATATTAAGTACAGCACACAGCTAGGGAATGCTGTGGACTGTTTGAGGGAAGTGCGGTACTGCAGAAACAGGAGTGGATGTTACTGTCTGTAAAATAAAAAATCCTGCACTTGAGTATAGGTAGGAGTGGACTGGAGTCACCTTATTAGTACTGACAGTCCCACTAGGCATGCCCATACACTTAAGTAAAATGAGCACAATCCTGTTGCCCCTTCATCAAAATTACCTGTTTGCCTGCTGGATGTCACAGTGTAGACAGATGGGTCTACGTCTGTTGAACGAAAACACATTTTTTCAAAAAACAGAAGTACGAACCCATTTCAGCGAAAGTGCACTTAACCAAAAGAGCACTTTTGCAAGCACCGATTCACTGAACCCTACACAAAAAAAGCCCCAAAACACTGCAAACATGCTTTTCCAGTGCCCCCACACCCCTGCTACGTATATATACTAACTCTGAGATCACACTATAGTGGGGAAATGGGTATATTTCCTTATCCCCACTGTACTGTGCTTCGGTGGTGCAGTGTTTGTTTTTTTGTGTCCAGCTTGGTTAACCCATGTTTGTGAAAGTGTACTTTTGCTGAAATGGGTTCATACTTCTGCTTTTCAAAAAAAAGTGTTTTCGTTGTACAGAAGTAGACCCAGACAGACACAGGTGAGTAGGTGCTGTAATGTATAATGTTGTCAACGCATGTATGGACAGGGCAGCTTGTCCCTGCCCACAGGTATGCCTATGTAACTGCAAGCAGCCACATATGACCATACTGGTGACTGTACACACATAGCTACGATAACTACAGGTATCCCACTGCTAGGATGCTAGATGCAGATAACACTATGAAGCAATATCACACTGCAGGTCACAGATGCTTGTCAACACAGGCCTAGATTGTGTAATGCACTATTACTGTGCCTGCAATAAAACATACAACACACTTAACGTGTGGCATGTGTGATAAGTACTGTGATCTATAGTGTATAAGACTAGATATGTAGGGGTTCTAATCTCACTCCAGCCCACTTGGTATGTGACTATGTCAGAGAGAGAGAGAGTGTGTGTGTGTGTGTGTCTGTGTATCTTCCTGCAAATGAACAGACATGCCCTCATGGCTGTCCACCTGCAATGGTTATGCACATTTTGGCCCTGTAACTTGCTGCTGGCTTCTACACTGCCCTCTTCTAGAAGGCCTGATGATGTCAGACACCTTAAGACTGCCAGCTGACAGTGTAAAGTCAGATTTAAGCTGTGGTGCATGTAATACATACCATGATCTATAGTGTATAAGACTAGATAGGTATGGGTTCTAATCTCACTCCAGCCCACTTGGTATGTGACTGTGTCAGAGTGTGTGTGTGTCTGTGTATCTTCCTGCAAATGAATGGACATGCCTTCATGGGCTATCCAACTGCAATGGTTATGCACATTTTGGCCCTGTAACTTGCTGCTGGCTTCCACACTGACCTCTTCTACAAGGCCTGATGATGTCAGCTACCTTAAGACTATTAGCTGACAATGTAAAATCAGATGTAAGCTGTGGCACATGTGATAAGTACCATGATCTATAGTGTGCAAGACTAGATAGGTAGGGGTTCTAATCTCACTCCAGCCCACTTGATGCATGTGTATATATCCATATTGCATAACCTTGGTAGCCTAGACATACATAGCATTTTGCAGTGTTTTATTTGTAGTTGATGATGTTTCTCCCAAAAGGACTCACCCCAACAAGGCCTGCATTTGTCATCAAGCATATGTCCAAAAATGATAGTACTAGCAGACATGAGGTGTGCTGCATGCACCAAGTACTGTGATCTATAGTATGTACCATTACATAGGTAAGTGTGCACACCTACATACAGCCAACCTGCACTATGTGTGTGCCTTGGTGTGTCCTGTATGCACTGATTGGCAGTGGTGTTAGCGTCAATGTAGCCAGGTTTGTGTTGGCCTGTTAGAGAATTTTACAACATGTCATGGAACCATGGGATGTATAGACTGAACACAGAGAGTATTGTAGCGTTCGACTGTCACTGGTTGGAAATATGTGGATGCATTCACTGTTATACAACCAATACAGACAGGCTTGGGATGTGCATCCCAGACTGGCACTGGTATACTGAATGTGGCAGTCATCACAGCTATCATTGTGTGCAATGGCACCCTTGCCATGTCACTACACCTGCATATTGTACAACTGTAGCAGCAGCACAGGTGCCAAGGTACACCAATACACATTGTAGAGAACATATCCTATGGAGTCCATGTCAGGACCATACAAGTGTAGTCTGTCTCCAAAATGCTTTGGAGTGGATGTGTATAGCTCCATACAGGGAGGTGTCAGTTCCCAATGGATACCTCTCATGTATCCATGACAGGACTAACATATGTGTCACCTGTGCTACACACCATCTATGTGGTATGCATAGTACATGCTGGTGAGACAGATATGTAACACAGGCAGTACATTCTACATGACACAAGCCTCCCATGCATGTAACACACACATATGCTGTGACACACATCATGTGCAGGTTACACATTGGGATGCAGAACACAACAATCATAACTGTTGGTACTGGACACAGGACATATGTAGATGTGTCATCTCCATCAGAACCCTGGTGGCACTTATGAAGGGTAGCAGACCTTCTCACAGTTTAGGGATGCATGAGTATGCTGGATGCCAACACTGTCCTTGTTATCCTGTTGTACACATATGGACCTATGGAGGCATGCAGTTATAGTGCTGTACCTTGCTGACAACATATGTCCGCTGTGCTGACATGCCATTCTGTGCTGATTTATTTCTGCTGTGTATCCATAGGTTATCCGAACAGACTCCTGTAACAGAAACATAAACAGGCACATGACACACCTGTCACTGTGTAACTATACAGCCAATTCAGCAACACACAACATAAGGACTTCATAAGGTATAGAAATGTATGTGGCATACACATGACAAATGCCAGCAGACAGTACTCTTGTTAACCACAACAAGTGGCATGGTGACCTAACACTGTATTGCACAGGTACATGTAAAGTAATATAGTCACCCTGTGCATCAGACACATAGCTGCATTTCCCTGCATCAATGTCAAGGATGACAGAGATATGGCACAGGTATCATCATTTGCACAGGGTGTTGTGTGGGGATGAAGAAGGCCTAGGCTGGCCCAAACAGTAGACAGCATGTGTGTGAGTCAGGAGGAGGCATGTCAGATGGACCATGGAGAGCTGCTATGTGTGTCTGTAGGTGACCTGGATATGGCAGTGGTGTGTGAGTGTGTGCATGCATATAGTCAAGCTCAGTGCTAGCTCTACACATGTGTATGTTGGACAACTGTGGATTGTACATGGTAGAGTTAAGAGTTCACTGTCTCCAGTCCTGAACATGAGAACTGGCTCTGCCAGGAGCTGCACTGGCATCTCCATGGCCAATGTCAGAAGTGTTGCTAGTACCTGACACTGACTACTGTCTGCTGGGACCGTGTCCCCCCACAGGACCACCCAGGACCACAAGCTCATGGTCAGCCATGTCATGGTGTGGAAAGCACACTCCCCTCTGAAGTGCTGGATGTATGGCCACTACGGGAGAATGATTGCACATGGCCATGTGGGTTCTCAGCAGATGTTGCTGACCTACATCCATGGGTCTGATGCTCAACTCCAACCACATGTTCCAACACAATGTGTGGTCCAAGACAGACACTGTCTTAGCTCACCATCTGTACACTGCATCAGTCAACCAATCTAGGGTGTCCTCAATGTGGTGGAGGCTGTCATGGATGTCAGATTATGTGGCATCCATAACTCTAAGCATATGACTGGTCTTCATTTCAGAACATGCCTGTGCCTCCATGACGTCCCACAAGATGTGCTGGGTGACTCATGATATGACACCTGCAGCAGGTGGTGGACAGTCAGCAGGCCTCCTACAAGCACCCCTGTCAATCTGCCTGTGTGGAACCTCTCCAGGTCTCTGGTTATGGCCAGTGGCTGCACTCACTGAAGCCATAGTTGCCACACTTTCCTGTTGAATGTTTCCACCCTATGACTGTCCAATATCTGTGGCTACTGGGGATGGGATATGTGTGGACAGACTGTGTATGGTGACAATGTCTACCTCTGGGACAGATTCAGCCCCTGACACCCCCATCTGTGCCTCACTGTGGCCACCATCATCATCATTGTCTGAGGAGACACTGACATCAGGTTGTGTAGGGGACAGACTTCAACCCCCATGGTGACCTGCAATAAGAATGAAAAAAGCAGTACATTAATACTTGCACTATTGTGTACAAAAAGCATCCAAGGCTCCTAACAATGAAGACCCACAATTGAATTAGCAGTCAAACAACTTGCTTTTCCACCTTCATTCACAAAGCACTACCTCAGAACACAATTCAAATTCAACTCAAGATCTTTATAACCATCACTTGAAGTAAATCAAGTCAAACATGACCAGTAACATTTGTCTTTTACTTACTCAGTATGATACTATAATTGAAAAAACAACACATAAAACCCAATATAACTCTCTTCAAAATTATACTGAAATACACACCTCAATGCCTAATGTATTTGCCTACAAACTATTGTATTTTAAAAGACATTTTAGATTTCTTGCCTCATTTAACCCAGGAACATTATCTGCTCTTAACCTGTAACTGCCAAAGTTTATCTGTTTCTTGATTTACACTCCTGTGACTACCACCTCTTAAAACCTTAGGTACATACTCCAGACTGGCAATTAAAAAATCTTATGCTGTCTAGACACATAGATAAGTGTACATTGGGCAGTATTCTGGCCCTTAACCATACTAGACTATAATTGTTCTTTAAAAAAACAAGTGTCATACTTACTAGAGGCAGGACTATGGCCTTGGGCAATACCTGAGGGACCTTTGAAAATTTGAGGGTGGGGTAATGTCAGTACCACTGCATATTGCAGCACAATATCTCACATTTACAGTAGCTACTCTGTTACTTGCTGTATTGGTCCCATTCTGTGTATGAGTGTATACCTGAGGTTACAGCCCCCCAAAGAACAAAGACCTGACCCCCACATAAATGTATCTACAGCTTGACACACTGACTACTGCAGTATTACAATGCTGATCATAGTAAGCTTACCTGCACACTCCTCAGCTGTGGAAACTGTGGCACCCACCTCCACGATGTATGGCGTGATGGATACCTGGGAGCTGTCGCATGTGCCTAGGTACACCAGGAATTTCTCAGTGGCCAAGAGATGCTGTTCCACTACAAGCCATCCACTGGTGACAGCATGATCCCTGACTATATCCGCTGTCCGTCAACATGCAGCATTAAACATATCGGTTGCCTGGTGTTGAACCTGCGCATATGCCCTGCTTTGCCAGCAATGCAGCCCACTGTTCCCTATTATGTCACCCCCTGGATAACAGGATGTCTTGCTGCTGCCTTACTCCTTGCAAGATTATCACACTCTCTGCATCCGAGAAGGGTGGTTATCATCTGTGGTACATTATTCCTGAAAGACAACACAAGGGGAACACATTACAAAATCAGATATGTGGACATCCACTATGTACAGATACAGCAAGGGCACAAAGGCTGGCACTATCCACTGCTTGTTCACACATGGCATAACCACAGTGTGACAACATACTACGTGTGTGGATACAACCAAGACACTACCATTACTGAGGTATTCTCTGTGTGCAATGACAGTGTCTGCTGTATGATCATACACCCTACACTCCAGTCTGAAGAATTAACTATCAAGATGTTGCTTACTGTGCTGGAACCAAAGTCTTCTTAAAACACTAAGGTCTTGCTGGCTGGATTCTGCTGAAATCAAAGTCTAGTTATAATTGCATTCACAGTCTGTTGCCCACAGAAACTTGCAGAATATACACTGTTGCAACATCAAACTATGTCATAAAAGCAGCAACCAATAAATAACTTTTTATAACAAATCACACAAAAGCAACTGTTACAGCTTCAGGTGCTGTGCCACTTTACTTCTCAAACAGAGATACAATATTACCTTGGAACAAATAGGTGTTCCTACACAAATATCTCTAATAATGTTATCTAGTATAATCTCTTTATAGTGGTTTTACATACTGCTTTTCTCCTTGGTATTCTATTTTGGTCTTTGTATGAAAACATCTGTCTGCTGGTGTATGCAGAAACATATGTTTTTATCCTGTAGAGAAATAATACTGGTATTGTCTTTTAAGGAAACATCTTGTGCAAATGCTGACTTGAAGAAAGCATATTCATTCAAACTTCCTTGCTTAACAGTCATATAATAGAAACATGTACATATTGTTTTCCTGTTGTCCCTTCTTTAAAGAAGCTGCACACATCCTGTTTTTTACATTTTTGCTCTTACTGACAATGTGAAATGCATACATCCAGTTTTTCACATTTTTGCTCTTACTGACCATACATGCTAAGTCTGTAAGAGGTCAGCTTTCTTGATGACAGTGTGAAATGCGTACATTCTTGCTGATTCTATAGGAAACATGTCCATTAAGCAAATGCCTTATTTTTCAAGCCACAGACACTTAGTATGGATGCTAATCACATATTGCTAAACTCTATTTCTACTTTTAAGCAAGCTTTGTTTTATACCTTATTTATGTTACATATTTGTAGCAGAATTACTTTCAATCTTAATACATTGTTAAGCATACTCTAACAATTCCCTCTTTTGTTTTATGTTAAGCCAGGGATACAAATTCAGCATTATTTGATAATACTTTCTCATTATGACAATTAACAACAGTAACTTGACTAGCTCTTGTTAAGTAGACTTTCATACATGTAAATAATATGCAACCAATTACTACAATAACAATAAAAGAAATTAAAAATATAATGATCTTTCCTGTCCATCCTGTAACTAGACTACTAAACCATTCACTCCAATCATCATTCCATTTTTTTCTAGTGTGTTGAGACACTTGCTCAATCACTTCTAAATGTGCTTTTACAGATTCTGTTTTTGTTTGGGATAAATGTACAACATTGTTCTCCTATTAAAGCACATGTACCCCATTGGGATGCTTGTATGTAATCTAATGCCATTCGATTATGTAAAACCATAGTTCGTATAGCTGTAATTTTTGACAGTAATGTCAAGGACTGCATTGAAAGTATAATTTGCCAATACCTCAACTAGTTTGGATAGTTTTCTCAGCTCCCAGATGGCTTTTGCAGTCCTATACCAAGGGAAAATACCTGCTCGAGAGATTACATCATCTCCTAAATCCATATCTTTTAATGCAATATAATCAAGATTTTGATGATAGATACACGATGTATCTAAGGTGCCTACTGGATTTTCTGGACTTTCAATCACACGTAATATATCTCTTTTCTTTTTTGCATTTCTAATGCTTCCTCTTGGTAATTCTTTTACATGATGCATTGCTGGTACCACTAACCCTATATAACAGGTGCCATCACATCCCTTTGGTAACCATTTATAAGCATATTTGCCACAGATGTAATATAACCCATCTTGCAGAGCAACACTGCTATTTCCCAGACTGCCATTTACTTGCCCCATAGCAGGAGTTTTATCATGTACAACTGTAAAGTTTTAATCTGTTTTACTTTGCCAATATGTAATATTGGTTTTACACTCGTTATCATTTTGTGAAAAATGAAACACTGCTGTGTCCCTTAATATTAACTGACCCTTAATTGGTATTAAAATAGGAAAACCATAAAAAAATACTCCACGTACTGGTATGTGGTTGTGAAAGTTTATCATTTCAATTGTTTGAATACAATTACTATTATGCACTGGAAAAGTTCCATTTTGTTGAAAACATGTGATTCCCTGCACTATAGCAGATAACTATACTCTTGCTTTACATAGCTGTACATTTATGACTTGGTCTCCTGTCTCATTTATTAATACCCTCCAACTGCTAAGGGAATTTAGTGGAATAGGTATTAAAGGCATGACCCCTGTTATTTTTGGCATTAAATTACATACCCAACAATTAGAAACATTCATGCTTTTTGCATACCAACGTTGTCTTGCCAAAAAGGTATTAAAAGATGGTGGCAAGTCTTGTTCATTTTTCCACATTTCTTTACTTTCTTTTTTATGTAATTTTACGGTTTCATTAACAGGTTGTAAATACAATTTAATGCTAAGCAATACAATGATAATTAGTATGACAATTATTATTGCTTTAAAAAAAACAGCCTTTAAATAAAATTTCCATTGTCGATTGATTTTGCCTTTGGTCATCCGAAACTGGATTGCCAAAAGGATGCCCTTTAAACCATGTCAATTTCATTATGTTTTTTTTTCTGTTGGAAACCTAAAAGAGAATGCACTTAATCAGATTTACATTGCTCACTGTTTTTGATCATTCTTAGTTGATCTTTATGTAACAACATTGTTCTGTTTTTCTTTTTTCCTTTGATTTTGTGCACTAATGGTCCAACTTGTTCCACTACTTCAAAAGGGCCTTGCCAATTGCTAGTCCATTTGGAACATTTTTACCAGTACTTTTGTTCCGCAGGGAAGGTTTTCTTCAGCTGGTAATATTGGCACCTTTTTCCATAGATGGAATGCCTGTTCCCTTACATTATAGCCACATATGGTAGTAAGTTGTTTTAGCCATTCCTGATGTTTGCTGATTTCTAGCATGGGCCTACCATTAGGTATATCTCGGTCAAATTGTAATTGTAAGGGCATTTTGCGGCCTGTCATTATTTCATATGGGGAAATACCTGTTTTGCTGTTTGGTGTCGCTCGAATACCCATTAAAATATCAGGCAGATGATGTATCCATGTATTGCCTTTTTCTAAGCATGCCTTTTTTAGATGTTCTTTTGATGTCTGATTCATACGTTCTACAATGCCATTAGATTGTGGTTGGTATGGTACAAGAAACCTTTGCTGTATGCCTAACAAATTACACATTTGTTTAATGAGATCACTAACAAACTGTGGGTCATTGTCTGACTCTATGACCCTTGGCCATCCCCAATGGCAGAAGATATGTTTCCATAAAGCTTCTGCAGTTGCTTTTGCCGTTATTGTTTTGGTAGGAATTGCTTTTACCCATTTTGAGAAAACATCCACTACTACCAATAGATATCTATAACCACCCTTTGCTGTTGGCAAAGGACCTGCATAATCTATTTGAACTGCAGATCATGGCCCATCTGCTGGCTGAACCTGATGTAACTGAGGCCTTTTGCTTTTAGCATTTACCTGCAAACAGATTAAACATTATTCTACAATTAGCTTGAAGAGGTTTTTTAAATTTGGGTTCCATACTTTTCTTTTACAACTGCCCATAGCTTATCATCTCCTGTCCCAGTATTTGGTAATTTAACTTGCCCAAATGGCTTGCCAACTGAAATGGTACATATGGCAACTGTAACCCCTTGGACGTAGTGTATACATAGTACTCCTTTGGTGGTATGCCTGCTAGTTTGCACTGATCAGTTTCTTCTTTGAAGCCCTGTTGTGTTTGTATATTTACAAGGTCTTTTTCTATTGACTCTTCATCTAACTCTTTTAAAACACTAACTTATACAATGGCATACTCATATTCTGAAAGTTCTTTTCCATTTTGTGCTGCTTGTTTTGCCAAAGTATCAGCTAACACATTTAACCTGTAAGTTTCACTGGTTGGCTTTTGATGTGCTTTTACTTTCAAAATGCTGTGCTGTCCCTGTTGATTTGATATTGTTATAACTTTATATATAACTTTTAATACTTCAGCATGCTGTAATGGGTTACCTGCATTATCCACAAATCCTCGCCTTACCCAGGTTTCCATATGCAGTCTTAATGAATTTACTACATAAGCACTATCTGAAAAAATGTTAACAAGGTTGTAATACTTTAGCACATATAGTACTGCCTCCAGTTCAGCTCTTTGAGCTGACGTGTCCTGGTAACTTGATTAGTTTGGGAGAACCCAGTTGAGGATTCTCTGGAGCTATGACAAATCCTGTCCAGTATCTACCTTTGTCCCAATATCATGCTCCAGCCACAAAGATGGATGGCTTAAACTGATCAAAATCAGATGGCAAAAATTGCACATCAGATGACATTATCTTTTCTAAACAGTTATGCTGTTTCTCTTCATATCCCATATAATTGGACAAATAGTATTTATCCCCTGTCTGTATAGTGACAGTTTTCATTCCAAAAAGTGCCATCCATTTTGCAAAGACTGCCTAACTAATACCATCTGTAATTTTATTAATTTCAAAATTGTCTATTAGAGCTTTTACTGCTTGATGTGGTGTTTGTACTATAATGCTGGAAAATACAGTTAGGTACTCAGTTTGTTTAATACCCCAGTAAATGGATAATAATTACTGTATACATGGGTGGTAGCCTAGTTCTACTGGAGTCATCTTCCTACTACATAAAGTGATTGGACGTACTGTTTTTTTTCAATTTTAATGTTGCTACCATGTGACCATTCCTGTAGTAGTACCACAGACAGTGTCTTTTTCCCTGCTGCTGCTTGTAGTACAAAAGGTAACTTTGGTGTGGGTGCTATTAATTCTGTAGCTTGTGCTAATTTTACTTTTATTTGTGAAAATACCTCCTCTTCATGGGGTCCCCACTCTAAAAAGGTGGAGTTCCTTTGTTCCTGTAACATTTTGTATAGGAACAGCCATGGCTGCATAATCCTCTATAAATTCCCTGTTGTAATTCATGATTCCCATGAATTTATATAGGCCTGCTATAGTCAGTGGTTTTTCTATTTGTAAAATGCCTTGCACATGCATAGGGCAAGGAGACCTTCCTGTCGGTTTCATAATAGTACCTAGAAACTTGACTTATTGTGACATAAACTGAATTTTTTCACTTTTAACCTTAAACAATGCCTGCTGTAGAGTATGAAAAACTCTTTTAAGAAGCCATACATGTTCTTCTACTGTCTCTGACTGAATAGAAATGTCATCAATATAATGTAACACTGAATCATACTTTTCCAAATGCTGTAGAATGGATCCTACTGTCTGATGAAAAATAACTGGACTATTTTGAAATCCTTGTGGTAACCTTGTCATGACATATAGCTGTTTTTTAAATGTAAAGGCAAATCTTGGCCAATCTTTTTTTCTGAGTGGTACTGCAAAAAAGCCATTTGCTAAATATATTACTGTAAACCACTTACTTTGTGGCTTAATATGTGCAGCCAACTCTGGGACTCCTGGAATCAAATGTGCTCTAGGAGTAGTATATTGATTAACCTTCCATAAATCAATAACAAGATGATAACTACCATCTTTTTTCTTGACTGGCCAGATTAGAGAATTTGTAGGACAGTTGCCTTTTTGTATAATTACTTCCTTTTTCCATTCTGCAGTACATTTTTCCATATGTTATTCTGCCTCCCTAGGAATAGGATATTGTTTTTGAAAAGGTGGTATATAGTCTTGATCACTTTCTACCCCTACTGGGCTTTCTATTTTCCCACAATCACTGGGACCCTTGAACCACAGATTTGGGAATTGCTGTTGTAAATGCTTCCACACATCCTCACTGTCTGTATTCACATGTCCTGTAGGTTTGTCAGGTTGTTCGGGTATAGAGATTGCATAGCAACCTGTACTTTGCTCTCCCTCTCCTTTTTGATTGTCTCCTATCCACAGGATTCCATTAGGTAGATCAATTACTATGCTCAAAGGCCCTAAAATGTCCATACCAATAAAGGTAGTTGAGCAAGATGGATGCTTTAAAAATGCACCCTTCCATGTCTGTCCCTCTTGGCTAAACTTTATGTCCACATTTTTAGCTACTCACTGCGTAGCATCCTGTGCCATTAAATGTTGAAATGCAAACCTTTTTTATAGGATTCACAGCACAGGTAACTCTTTGTTTGTGACAGATACTGCTGCTTCTTTGTCTAATAAGACATTCTTCCACAGTGATTCCTCTACCCAGATATCAATCAGTGGTAGCTCATCTTGACCCTTTTTAAAAGTAGTCAGGAAAGATACCAGAGTGGGGGGGGGGGGCACATCCCTATTGCAAGGAGATCCACTCACCCTCACCTTTATTGTCAAATGCAATATGACATGCCTCATGTTTTTGCTTGTCATCTTCCTCTGTGTCTGAGTGATCTACATATTTAGGCTTTTCAATCTCTTTTCTTAACTGTTGCCTAGCTATTCCCTCTACCTGTTCTATCAAATGTTTTGGATTTACAGGTGAAACTGCTTGAAAATCTACAGGGCTTACTTTCCCTTTTCCTGTATACTGATGGTCCTTATAGCTATTTTTGCCAATATTGTAAGTTTTTTGTACATAATCCTGATTTTTTGACTTTTCTTGTAATTATTTTGGCTCTGTTTTTGGAAACACCTCCTGTTCTTCCTTCTTTTTATGCCAGGCTTTGTAATGATCACAATTTTACTTAACATGTCCTATTTATTTTTACAAAAGAAGCATGTTGGTGCCTTTTGTTCATTACCTATGCCAGATCCTGGTGCTATAGACATAGAAGCAGGAGCTAGTGGTGCAGATGCAGCTCTTTCTGCTGGAGGTTGGTCACACCACCATTGCCTTCCCCTGTTTTTTACTTCACCAATTACTTTAAATGGCTCACTATCATCTTCAAATGCAAATATATGGTGTGAGTATAATGTCCCAGCACTAGCCATAGTCTGTCCCCTCATTAAGTTTTGTATCAAATCAATGAGGTTATCAGAATTTTTTTCATAGCTACATTTAATATCTCCTGGAACCCCTTTGACTTGCTCTAAAAAGCAATGTATTAGCTGTTTTTGTATTTCTCTTTTTCCCATGTCTCTGATTTTTGATATATGATTTAAAAGGCAAGCCTAAAATGTTCACTTTTTTTCCATTAATTTATCTGTAATAGTAATTTTGAGATTATTTAATAACTTAGCTGTGAGTGGCTGCCCTTGTGTAAATGCCATTAGAAAGTCTGTCATACGTCCTACTTTAGTGTTTAACTGATAAGCATCTTGCTTTAACTGAATGAAAGTTTTAAAACATTTGGGTATGTAAATCCAGAAACATCTAAGTAATGCATCTGTCCATATACCAGATCCTGCTGTATATGCCACCCATTCTTCAAATGCAAGTATGCTATAAAATATGCCTTTTTTATCATTCCACTGTGGTAGACTCTGTAATAACCTAGACTGTGTATATAAATCTGTAGTGGTTCCCTGTCCTTGTTCTATAATTTGGACTGGTTTTGTGTTTTTTAACTCTTCCTTAAGCTGGGATATCAAGACAGTATTTTGTAGGTTAGTCCCTCTTAATTCATCTAATTCTTCTTCCTTTTCCTTCAAACACTGTTTAAGGTCTGTCATTTCTGCCTGTAATTGTTTAAGGGATGTATGATACCTGATATTAGATTCCTCTGTTGACTGCAGGGCTCCTATGCACTTTTGACAGAGGTCTTGGATGTCATTCCTGAACTTTTTAAACTCACCTTGCTTGTCTTTTAAGAATTTATTAAATTCTTCTGTCAATTTATCATAAGCCTTGTTTCTGTCCTCATCTGTATGTGTAGTTGTGGCTTAATTCCACGCTTGTACATAATTTTTAAAGGGTGTCACAAGATCTACAGAGGATTCTGTCAATAACAGATGTGACTGTTGTTGTAATTTGGAAATTAATGTACTAACAGGACATAACTGCTTTACATCTGGATATAATGAAAACACTTTACCCTTAATTCATTCTTTAGCATGAAAAGGTCTATTTTCACAGTCTATTTTTTTAGCAATATCATGCAACATTTTTTATGGCATGGCACACAAAATGCAGTTTCTGTTGAATCACACAATAAAGATTTACTATGATATACTTCATTTTTTTGTTGCAAATACCAATCAAATGCTACAATCCACTTACATAATGACTGTATGTCAACTTGCCCTAATAAGATTTCACATTTACTAATGTGCTGTGTATACCAACATTGCAATTTACTCCATATTTTATCTGGTCGTTCTGCTACATAAAGAGTAAAGCTTGGCTTACACTTGCTTGAATTTTGTCTAATAGCATCCATACTAAAAATGTGACATAGAAAAATGTCTTACCAGCTAACAAGAAAACAGGTAATCAGGCTGTTGTTGCAGATGGCTGGAAATATTTTAGAGTCACTCGAGAAGCTGGTGAAACACAGCATGCAGCGAACTGCTGTGGAAAGTAGATGTCCACCTTTATTTGGAGAATTTATGGCACTGCGACTTTCCTGGACTGAAGGATCAATCTGGATTCAGACTTTTGTGAATCTTTACTGCTGCAAGCTGCATAAACTGGAGTACTTCTGTTTAGAATTTACACATATGTACAAATGTTAGTTACTGCAATTTGACTGGTGACCCTCTGCAGGCCTTAGCACTCCCTCTGTTTTTGAATGCAGGCTAGCTCACCATTGAATAATTAACTATCAAGGTACTGCTTACTGTGCTGGAACCAAAGTCTTCTTAAGACACTAAGGTCTTGCTGGCTGGATTCTGCTGAAATCAAAGTCTAGTTATAATTGCATTCACAGTCTGTTGCCAACAGAAACTTGCAGAATATACACTGACGCAGCATCAAACTCCATTATAAAAGCAGTAACCAATAAATAACTTTTTATAACAAATCACACAAACTACTGTTACAGCTTCAGGTACTGTGCTACTTTACTTCTCAAACAGCATGGGTGATGTGAGAGATGGAATATTACCTCGGAACAAGTGGGTGTTCCTACACGAATATCTCTAACAATGTTATCTGCTATAGTCTCTTCATAGTGGTTTTATATCCTGTTTTTCTCCTTGGTATTCTATTTTGGTCTTTGCATGAAAATATCTGTTTGCTGGTGTTTGCAGAAAAATATGTTTTCATCCTGTAGAGAAATAATACTGGTATTGTCTTTTAAGGAAACATCTTGTGCAACTGCTGACCTGATGAAACCATATTCATTCAAACTTCCTTGCTTAACAGTCATATAACAGAAACATGTACAGATTGTTTTCCTGTTGTCCATTCTTTAAAGAAACTGCATACATCCTGTTTTTTTACATTTATGCTCTTACTGACAATGTGAAATGCATACATCCTGTTTTTCACATTTGTACTCTTACTGACCATACATGCTAAGTCTGTAGGAGGTCAGCTTTCTTGCTGACAGTATGAAATGCATACATTCTTGCTGATTCTGTAGGAAATATGTCCATTATGCAAATTCCTTATTTTTCAAGCCACAGCCATTTAGTATGCATGCTAATTACATATTGCTAAACTCTATTTCTACATTTAAGCAAGCTTTATTTTATACCTTATTTATGTTACATATTTGTAGCAGAATTACTTTCAACCTTAATACCTTGTTAAGCATACTCTAACATTGTTCACTGTGGTGTGTCCCCTAAGGCCAACCACACAATATGTCATAGAAGCAGTGCCAGACAAATAGCAGGGTGCTATAATAACCACTATATAGGGACTGTCCGACAACACCAGTGTGCAACCACTGACAACAGACAATGCCACCCTGATGTATTGTACGCCCCTTGTAGGTGTAAGGTAGCATGGTATCACTGATATGTCATTACCACATGTCTATGACTGGCTTACTGCTGTAATCCTTATGCTCCAAACCTCTATCCTCACACCTGAATCTGTTATATACAAAAAAACAGTGACATACCTGCTAGAGTGCAATACTCTTTCTGATGAACTGTGTGTCTGGTAAAGTTTCACAAAGGCATGCTCTGTGTGAGTAAGGTCTCATACACAATGGCTGTCCATAGCCAGCTGCCTGCCTTTTAAACATGCTCCCAATCAGCAGGTGATTGCCTCTAAACCAATCTGTGGTTCTGAAATGCTAACTGCAGCCAAAGCAGCTGAACTGCACTGTCATTAGCCAATGACATGCAAGCACTGTGCAATATGTAAGGCTTTCATGTAGACCTGGGCCCCTTTCTTAGCTGTTGAGATGGACACTACTGGGGTGAGGAGACTACATCATCACAGAGGGTAGGTCTGTAGTAGAAACCTTTACATAGAGCTGTGTGCACCATAGGCTGCTGCTGCTGCAGGTAGTAGACATAGGCAGAGAGTGTGGAGACTTTGGAGAACAATAAGCTATAGGTGCATCTTTGTTAGCTTTGTCAGCCTGTTGTAGAGGCAGTGGCAGGATGAAGGTACTCTTTATACTCCAATTAAGGCATGTGTTTAAGGTATGTATGTTAGGCAACTGTGTCAATAACAGAGTACTAGGTGACATATTGTCTGCTATATGGATATGTAACGTGTGTCCCTACCTGCAGGCCTGTGATTTCATGCACTGAAAAGCAGTTATTTAATTTGCAATGCTTTGTGTGGATAAAGAGTGTATTACTGAGCCATTAATTGCTATCTTCACAATAACGTAATTGAAAGGCAGCACAATTGGGTTTTTGAACCCAGGACTGTGTGTGGCAAAATGTACGGTATGTAAGTCATTTAACAGACTGAGCTACTGAGTCACTGCTACAACAGGTGTACTTGCAAGATATATGTGCACTCATGCAGGCTATGACAAATATTTTCTACATCCCTCAGTATGTGCATGGCTTTATATGGATGTATTTCTGCACCAGAGTCCCAGATGAACATGTATTTTGCCAGGAATGCCTTAGCAGGTGACTTTCTACATGTTGCTGATAAAAGGGCACATTTACCTCTGATCACAAGCCTCAGTTACATTCAGAATCATGTATTTGGCTGTCTAGTAGTGTACTATTGCACCAGCATCCAAGATACACTTTCATTTTTTTCCACTACTGTTTATTCCAGTTTGCACGGTGCAGTGGGCAGCTCTGCTGAAACACACCTAATGATTGTAATTGGCAATTACTATATTTTGTTTAAACCACCTGTTTTGATTAAGACTTGCATGGCATGGTGGGTTAATGCAGTGTGCTGCAGGTGTGATGGGCTTGGGTTCAAAACATGGCAGAGGTGTTTATTTTGTACACGTGACTTACAATGTTAAAAGTACATATACTCATTATAGCTCTTTTTAGGTGAGCTAAGTGAAGCTGTGTGATGCTGCATGCTAAAAAATATAAAGAAAAGAAAAAAAGGGGAGATAGGAAAGTGGTGAAATGGGGGTAAGCAGGGGGAAAACATATTGAATGGCATGATGGGATGTTCAGGAAGGGTGTAGGAAAGGACCAACGCTATCCATTTATTGTAAAGCAACAACTGTGCACTTTGACAGATTTGTAGATGAATTTAGATTCTCAAACCCCAAAGAGACCATGTTGTCAAGCCAACTGGACCGAATTACATGTGTCCAGTGGACACTTGTGCAAAATGGAGAGCTATATATGACAGGTGCCCTGTTTTTTTTTTTAAGGTGAGAATGGAATGTTGGGGAAGGAACATAGGTACATGTTGGGGAGGTATGTTAGGTACTTGAGGATGCATTTGCAAACGGAAGACAGACAGGACTGCAGACAGGGGCGGTGTGTGACACATGAGGGGGGTGAAAACCTTTGACAGGGAGGGTGTTGTGGAATCTGAGTCCCATGTGCTTTCAGATGGCAGCAGCATGACTCACGTCCCCACCCATGGGACCATTGGCACTGCTCCTTCACTGCCTCGAGGGTGGCTGTGCTGGAGCTGGGCACCAGGGTGATGCTTCACAACCAGATCAGCCAGCATGTCCTCAGTGTGGCACAGGTGTTGGTCATAGCCATGGAGGACTATCCTGCACACCAGGACCAGTAGCTCATCATGGGTGACCACTCTCTCTCTGCCACCGGTCTCAAAGGAGAACTGGGCCCTGTCCCCTGGGGTGGTAATAACCAATGCCGCAATTAGTGCAGGGGGACTAGATGCAGCACCACCAGTCTGGGACCCAGACATGCTGGGACCTGGTGCCACAGCCGGTTAAGGCACAGTAGGGGGATCAGCTGGAGCTGGCCTACCTTGACATGCTGTGGGACATGAGGACATGTGGGACATGAGGAAAAGCAATATGTTATGGTTAGTAACAACTAAACCATTGTTAGTATTAACAGAATGGAACATCATATTTATTAAGCCACATACATATTGATGTATATCATGTGCAACACAACGTATGTAACATAACAGTCAGTATGGTAACAGCATGCCAGTGTGATGTAAACCACATGGCCAACAAAACAGTTAGTTTAATAAAATATGTTAATATGGAATCATAATAAAACATAACAATAATCAACCACATTTTCCAAAATATAGTTAGGCAAAATATGTTAATATGAAATCATAATAAAACGTAATAATCAACTACATTTTCAAACATATAGTTAGTTTAACTATGTTAATATTAAATTATAATAATACATTACAATAATGAATAAGTTAAGATAAGGAGTGGAGAGAGAGAAAAACATTCCATTAGTGTGACTGCAGATGATATCCCTGACAACACTGGTCATACATACTTATATAGGTGTGTACTGACAGTTGTGATTACAGTGACTACAATTCTCCTTATAGCTGTTGTAGCACATACATACCTCTCAAGCTGATAGCATGAGACAATAAGGGACAGGCTTTAACAAATGCAGGTACAGAACTACTCAGAACGGTTTCAAATAATGTGGACTTATATAACTACCAGGGTGTTCTGTAAATGGATTTAGTAATATATTGCATTCCAGGTAACAATTTATCTTGTAAGCATGTGACAGACAGGTTAGTCAGTTCTAATTACATTACAAGAATTGTGATACTTGAGAGGCATGTTTGTGTACAGTAATTAAATTAGACAGCCATCATGGCTTAGTTGGCAGGCATGGGAGTATAACCCACTAGCTGTGACTGCAGGGGACATCTGCAAATACTTTAATAACTGACTGAAACAGCATAGTACTGACAAGCAAGAGATACAGCCATATTGGGATTACACAGTTTTATTTCTGTATCAACAATGCTGATGCACACATTCGTGCCATTGAGTGTAACATTCTGTACGATCTAAAGACAATATATGCACATAATATGGGCTAACTCACCCATCACATTTTTGTGTTCTTTGGGGAGAGAGAAATTGTGAGCATTACATGACTGATACTGAAAATGTAGTTCTACATAGCACTGGATTTAAACCCAGGACTGTGTGTGGTAAAATGTACAGTGTACAAGGAATTTAACAGACTGATACTGCTGACTGATACTTGGCTGGAGACCACCTGAAAACTTACTATAAATTGTGCAATACAAGCTAAAGAACTTACCTCTAGTATTATAGTACTGTTACAGTGTTTTACTAGACTGCAGTGCCAATAGACACACATGCATAGTATACAACCACACTGCATATATTACTACAGCTTTATTTCACTTTCAACAATACAGGTGAATACATATTACTGTTATTGGTTTGTAATATATGTGAAGTCCACACACACAATATCTGGCCATGGAGTGGCCTACATCACCCATATACCTTTATTATCTGATGTCTGTGAAAGAAAAAGCATTATGTGACTGGTATTGGCTTAGAGAAAGCCTTGAAGAGTATTATGAGTTAAGCAATACAGTTTTCAGTCATTAGAGTTGCATTCTACAGCTATTACAGTGTTATACTTGACTGCAGCAACCTTACCTTACAGACTCAATGCATATAGCTTTACTGAAATGATTATGACAAGACAATTCTGATGTACACCATTTCCTTGCTGTTATTGGTAATGTTTCTTGTTTTTATTGAACTACAGTTATTATTATTCATTTATTGCACTACAGCTCTAATTCCATCTTTATTGAACTACAGCTCTAATTCCAACTTTATTGCACTACAGACTTTAACGTATATACTTTATTGCAGTTAATGCTTTACTCCTTCTTGATTATTGCAATACAGTTGGCATAATACATCTGTACTCACCATGTTCACAGTGCAACCTGGCCAAGCACCCTACATGAGACTCAACATTACGAGCCCTCTCAGCTGCAGCTGTTGGGAGAGAAGCACACCATTATGCATACCAGTTTTTCAGACATTCAGATTATATATTGGTAAAACAGAGGAAAAAGTGCTTACATATTTGTGGGGCATTCCCTGCCCTCATTTCTTGGACCCAGGTTCCCGTCTTTCATCTTTTCAGGTTGTCATGGTGGTGATTACACTGTTCACATGTGTGGGGGATACCAGTAACACTGATTAATTCTCTGGCCAGCCAGTCCCAGGCCTCTTACACTTTAAGCCCTGGAAACCTCCTTGCAGTAGCCTATCCTCATGGTTTTTCATATGGATCCCAACCATGACCCTGGACCACTGTATCTGAAAGTGCACACCTTCTCCAACACGACCAGCCATAGTGACAGATGATAGACTCCAATGGTTTCTGGAGAATTCCCGCCTAGTGCACCTTATATAGGCGGTCTTCCCACCCTTACACATCAGTGAGCAAGATTCAAATAAGCACTGTGTTGCTTAGCAGCGAGTAAACCAGCCAAGTGGGAGCTGAGTATCGTGCAAATACACACAAATGTGGTTTAAGCAAAGCTGAACACTGCGCAAACATTGGCAGCCATTATCATGTTTATGCGGTGCTTAACAGGTTTGAGCACAGTTGTGCAGAATGCAGTGGAGGGCATATTTTAAAATGTCCATAATAGGTGCAACAAGAATACAGACTACTTATGACTTCCATGTATTTGATCCCTGGACATACAGCCATAACTCTAGCCATTAAGCTACATGGATATTAAGAAATCTGGTATGCCTTCACATATACCACTGATGTACCTGTTAGCAGTGCTGAGCACTGTGCTGCACAAAAATGCTTAAACAAACCAATAAATAAATAAATAATTATTTATATTTGGTTTCTATTTTTAGATGTCTGGCAGGTATGTCTGCCATGTATGTATTAGCTCCATTCGGCTTAGCTGCGCTCTGTGTCACACTGCTCAAACACCAAATAAAAGAAAAATACATAAAATGTCATTATGCTTATTAATTACATCAGTTTCTATATTCAGATGTCTAGCAGGTGTCAGCTGTCTACATTTGTGCACAGCTTGGCATTGCTGCTCTCTGCTCTGCGCCAAGCAACCATACCTTTAAACAGAAAAACAGACAACACTGATTCAATATCTGTATTCCTTGGCTCTCCCTCAACAGCACACCATTATTAATATGCATGGCAAGCTGCCAAGGAGGGACCATGACCGAGTACATGGATACATTCCATGTAAGCTCTACATGGTGCCTATATGGAGTTTATTAAATCCTGGGGTTGGAGAAATTAAAAAAAAAATATATATATATTCCAAGAACCCTTTGAAAGTTGTATATGCTTCAAAAAAAAAGCTTTCAGCTTATGATCAAGAAAAATAGCTTGTGGTTAAGTTACTGAACCACCCACATTCATAACAAGCCTTAAAGGAGGGTCATTAATATTTTCATGGATTTTCCAAATACTGAAAACCACAGGAATTCATGGTTTATGTAAGTGTAAAAAAATTGAACAAATTATTATTTATATAAACAACAAAGACTATCATAACTTACATAGTAATTATGTTGTTAACTTGTCCAGTTATAAACTAGACAAGATAGAAATGTCTGTTTTAGAGAAGGGTTTAAAATTTGTCCCCACATGCTTACCCAAAAAGTATGAGGTTAAAACTGAATTGTTCCAACTATGCCGAAAAATGCATTTAAAGGAACACTTCTTTAGATTAAATAAAGCAACTGAGTTAGATACTAACTGTGATGTTTTACTTTCATTAGATAGTGAAACAGAAAGTGAAGAAAGTTTTTATTCATGTGCATCGGGTAGTGAAGATGAAAATAATGCTTATGACTTATTAAATACACATATGCTTAAAGATAATAACTATTTTTACCTCCATGTAAAAATTCTAATATAGTACGTTTTGAATCTCTACTGAATACAATGTTAGAAAAGGAAATAGAGAGCTTTATGAATAAAAAGCATACTTATAATCTAACAAAATTGGAATGGGAAAAGCTGCAACAACTGAGTAAAAACTGTAATATAGTCTTTAAACAAGCAGACAAAGGGGAAAATTAGTTATATTAAATTCTCATGATTATTATAGTATGTGTATGCAACATCTAGATAACAACAATGTATATTGTAAAACTAACATTAATCAGCTATGTCAAGCAGAAAAAGATTTTGAAAAATTATTACAGAAAGGTGTGAGATTACACTATCTAAGTCAAATGGATATAAATAGAAAAATAAATGTAAAGAATAGAAAAATTGCAAAATTCTTTTGCCTACCTAAAATTCATAAAGATCTGAACCGACCACCTGGTCGGCCTATTGTGTCAGCTTTTGGATATTTTACTTACAATCTTTGCACCATGTTACATGAAATATTGATAAAGAAAGTTCTGTTGTTACCTTCTTATATACAAGATTCATATGATTTCCTAAGGAAAATAAAAGATATATATTGGGGTGAAAATATGTACTTTATTACGGTGGATGTAGAGAGTCTCTACACCAATATTTCCCATATTTTGGGCTTGGAAGCTATAAAATTCTTTTGAATGATAGTCCTAAAACATATTATGTCCTGGAACTGGTAGAATTCTGCTTGAAAAATAATTTTTTGAATTTAATGGCACTGTTTATAGACAAGTTACAGGTACTGCTATGGGGGCAGCGTTTGCACCAGCCTATGCTAACCTGTTTATGGGGCTATTTGAAAATGAACACCTTTATAGGTTGCCTTTCTTTCAAAATAATGTTCTAAGGTATTTTAGATTTATTGATGACCTAATTTTCATTTGTCATGGGGATTGGGATACATCAGATAACTTCATTGATGAATTAAATAATAACAGATTTGGTATAAAATTTAGTGACATACAAAAGGAAATCAGGTTAACTTCTTGGATATTTCGCTTAGGGGCAATAATGGCTTTCCCATATATACTAGTATTCATAGAAAATTTGATGAAATAAGCTGGAAAATGTGGGAGATAGTTGCCATCCCCCATACGTTGTCAGCCATCCCCTATGGGGAATTTTTGAGAATAAAAGACTCAATTCTGATATTGATATGGCCTTTAGGGAGGCCTATAAAGTGGCCGAGATATTCAAAACTAGAGGGTATAACCCAGATGATGTAGAAAATAGCTTGCATAGAGCCTTTAAACAGAGTAAGGGCACTATTAGACAAAATAACTATGAAAGTAGCAATAAATATGGGACTGAACAGGAGAGAATGTTTTTGTTACAAAGTACACTAACTTCTACGATTGGTAATAAAATCATTATGGAATATTGGAATTTTATTAAAAAGATATAACATCACTGAAAAATATAAAATTAATGACATCATATAGAAAGGGGAAAAATATACAGGACTTTCTGATACACAGCATTTATAAAAAGCCTTGTACTAATGAATTAAATGTTGTGAAGAATTTGGGAACATTCCCTTGTGGAAAATGTGCTATATGTAAACATGTTGTAAATGAAGTGAATAAAATAAATGGCAAAATTTTTGATACAAAAGGCAAATATACATGTATGAGCAAAGGTGTTGTGTATGTCATATTCTGTGATTGTAACAAATACTATATTGGAGAAACAAAAGAATGCTAGCAGATAGGATAAAAGAACATATTAGAGATGTTAAAAATAATAAAATTACTAGTCCTATTGCTGAGCATTTTAACTCAGTACACCATGGAAATATTGAGAATATAAAAGTGTCTGTTCTGGAACATGTTCCATTATATTATAATGATGTTGATAGGCAAAAAATATGTTAAGACAAAAGGAATGCATTTTGATTATGAAATTTGGGACTTTGCATCCACATGGAATGAACAGAGAATGTAACTGGCAATGTCTTGTTTAAGACTATGACTTTAAATATATTCAAGCTATGTGATTTAATAGTTTAATTATGTAATTGATTGATTACTTGTTTTTGTATATATTGCAAGTGTTTTATGAGTTTTACTGTTTTACTCTGTAAAGGCTGTTGGCCGAGGCGCTAGAGAAGGAACTGTTCAACTAAATAAATTTTATTGGAAGGTAGAGCTGGGACTCACTGATAGTCTTTGTTGTTTATATATATACATCTTGCTTGCTGTTGTTTTAATATGACAAGTGAGTCCATGTGCTCCTTTCCTAGAATATTTAGAGAGACTGGTATGGAGATGTTTAATCGAATGGAGAAAATAGCAACTGCTCCAGTAATTTGCCTAATGACACTGGCACAACAATGATAAAGAATGTAGTACCAGAAGCCACAGGAGACTCAGGCTTTGGTATTATAAAGAAATGGGAAAATTCCAGGAAGAGAACTACTACCAATCCTTTTGCTATGGTAGGCAAAAAGAACATTATTTCAGATAATCCAGATGTACAGGATTTGTGTTCTAAACTTGAAAGATTGATTTTAAAGAAACATCTACTTTCTACAATATTGGCAGTCTTGAAAGATATATTGAACTGGATATAACACCTAGAGGGTTAAGGTCTATTAAGAATCCATCAACACCATTTGACCTTACTAATGAAGTAGAAGTTAAATTTCATGAACGATGGATAGCAGCTGCACATCGGTGCAGTTTAGAATGGGTGTCAATTTTAATTGAAAGAGACAATATGAAAAAGACAAACTTGTAGTTGAAACCAAACAAGTTTGTGAACAACTGGTAAATATTACATCAAATTCTACATTAGAGAATTTCCTCTCAGGCATTAACACCAAATTAAATAGTTATGAAAAGATCTGGTAGAAAGAAAAATCTAAACTAACTAGAGACATTAGAGACTATGACCACAAGAGGGCGTTTGTATTTCCTAGCTATCAAAGAAACAGGAGAAAGAGTGTCTCTTTTCAAAAAGGAAATCCTGCTTCAGAAAAATATGCCAGTAAGAACTTCCTGTCTGGTGAAAGTGGAGCGTCTTCATGGGAAGAAGATGACAGAGAAACTTTTCCTAGACTGCCAGTTGCAGCAAACCCAGAAGCATTTCATAAAACCTACTCAGAATCGAATGGACATTATACCAATACCAGGAAAAGGGGCTGAACAATCCAGAACGCCAGAGAGACTCGGGCGATGGACAACATAAGAAAGGTAGATGGACATAACTTACATAGTAATTATGTTGTTAACTTGTCCAGTTATAAACTAGACAAGATAGAAATGTCTGTTTTAGAGAAGGGTTTAAAATTTGTCCCCACATGCTTACCCAAAAGTATGAGGTTAAAACTGAATTGTTCCAACTATGCCGAAAAATGCATTTAAAGGAACACTTCTTTAGATTAAATAAAGCAACTGAGTTAGATACTAACTGTGATGTTTTACTTTCATTAGATAGTGAAACAGAAAGTGAAGAAAGTTTTTATTCATGTGCATCGGGTAGTGAAGATGAAAATAATGCTTATGACTTATTAAATACACATATGCTTAAAGATAATAACTATTTTTACCTCCATGTAAAAATTCTAATATAGTACGTTTTGAATCTCTACTGAATACAATGTTAGAAAAGGAAATAGAGAGCTTTATGAATAAAAAGCATACTTATAATCTAACAAAATTGGAATGGGAAAAGCTGCAACAACTGAGTAAAAACTGTAATATAGTCTTTAAACAAGCAGACAAAGGGGAAAATTAGTTATATTAAATTCTCATGATTATTATAGTATGTGTATGCAACATCTAGATAACAACAATGTATATTGTAAAACTAACATTAATCAGCTATGTCAAGCAGAAAAAGATTTTGAAAAATTATTACAGAAAGGTGTGAGATTACACTATCTAAGTCAAATGGATATAAATAGAAAAAAAAAAAAAAAAAAAAATAATAAATGTAAAGAATAGAAAAATTGCAAAATTCTTTTGCCTACCTAAAATTCATAAAGATCTGAACCGACCACCTGGTCGGCCTATTGTGTCAGCTTTTGGATATTTTACTTACAATCTTTGCACCATGTTACATGAAATATTGATAAAGAAAGTTCTGTTGTTACCTTCTTATATACAAGATTCATATGATTTCCTAAGGAAAATAAAAGATATATATTGGGGTGAAAATATGTACTTTATTACGGTGGATGTAGAGAGTCTCTACACCAATATTTCCCATATTTTGGGCTTGGAAGCTATAAAATTCTTTTGAATGATAGTCCTAAAACATATTATGTCCTGGAACTGGTAGAATTCTGCTTGAAAAATAATTTTTGAATTTAATGGCACTGTTTATAGACAAGTTACAGGTACTGCTATGGGGGCAGCGTTTGCACCAGCCTATGCTAACCTGTTTATGGGGCTATTTGAAAATGAACACCTTTATAGGTTGCCTTTCTTTCAAAATAATGTTCTAAGGTATTTTAGATTTATTGATGACCTAATTTTCATTTGTCATGGGGATTGGGATACATCAGATAACTTCATTGATGAATTAAATAATAACAGATTTGGTATAAAATTTAGTGACATACAAAAAGGAAATCAGGTTAACTTCTTGGATATTTCGCTTAGGGGCAATAATGGCTTTCCCATATATACTAGTATTCATAGAAAATTTGATGAAATAAGCTGGAAAATGTGGGAGATAGTTGCCATCCCCCATACGTTGTCAGCCATCCCCTATGGGGAATTTTTGAGAATAAAAGACTCAATTCTGATATTGATATGGCCTTTAGGGAGGCCTATAAAGTGGCCGAGATATTCAAAACTAGAGGGTATAACCCAGATGATGTAGAAAATAGCTTGCATAGAGCCTTTAAACAGAGTAAGGGCACTATTAGACAAAATAACTATGAAAGTAGCAATAAATATGGGACTGAACAGGAGAGAATGTTTTTGTTACAAAGTACACTAACTTCTACGATTGGTAATAAAATCATTATGGAATATTGGAATTTTATTAAAAAGATATAACATCACTGAAAAATATAAAATTAATGACATCATATAGAAAGGGGAAAAATATACAGGACTTTCTGATACACAGCATTTATAAAAAGCCTTGTACTAATGAATTAAATGTTGTGAAGAATTTGGGAACATTCCCTTGTGGAAAATGTGCTATATGTAAACATGTTGTAAATGAAGTGAATAAAATAAATGGCAAAATTTTTGATACAAAAGGCAAATATACATGTATGAGCAAAGGTGTTGTGTATGTCATATTCTGTGATTGTAACAAATACTATATTGGAGAAACAAAAAGAATGCTAGCAGATAGGATAAAAGAACATATTAGAGATGTTAAAAATAATAAAATTACTAGTCCTATTGCTGAGCATTTTAACTCAGTACACCATGGAAATATTGAGAATATAAAAGTGTCTGTTCTGGAACATGTTCCATTATATTATAATGATGTTGATAGGCAAAAAAATATGTTAAGACAAAAGGAATGCATTTTGATTATGAAATTTGGGACTTTGCATCCACATGGAATGAACAGAGAATGTAACTGGCAATGTCTTGTTTAAGACTATGACTTTAAATATATTCAAGCTATGTGATTTAATAGTTTAATTATGTAATTGATTGATTACTTGTTTTTTGTATATATTGCAAGTGTTTTATGAGTTTTACTGTTTTACTCTGTAAAGGCTGTTGGCCGAGGCGCTAGAGAAGGAACTGTTCAACGAAATAAATTTTATTGGAAGGTAGAGCTGGGACTCACTGATAGTCTTTGTTGTTTATATATATACATCTTGCTTGCTGTTGTTTTAAATTATTATTTATATTTCCATTTAATTACATATTACTCACTACCATTCAATATTTTTATAACTAATAGTATTATATAAAATACCTTGCAACTTAGCAACATAATTAATAGCATCTATTAAAGACAGTCCACCTTCCTTGATGGTTTTCACAGTTTGGATAGTTGTGTTATTAGCATATTCACTTAATTTTTTTTCAAAAGGTGTTAAATTATATTTATGAAAATTCCTATTTTAATTACTTTTACTAATATCTAACTCGCATAACTGTTCAAACATATTAATAAATGTAATGGAGATTTGTATGTACTTGCTCTTTTAAGTTCCAAGCCATTTCAAGTTTCATCTCAATCAGAATCCTTAAATTAACTACTGTATTCGAATTTAATTTCCTAGTAAATATGTGCAATTTAGTTAGAACTGTAGAAATAGGAATTATTGTATTGGGAATAGAAATAAAACTTTTACAAACAAGTCAAAATAAAAATCATTTAGAAATACTTTGCTATAATTAAAGCATTGAAATCATTCCTAGAAAATACATATGTAAAATTGCTGTACTTGTCAATGACCATGTTCAGTAATGAAATTACAGTCCTAAGTTTTTGAATTTCAGGTATATCAAATTCAATGTTAAATGTATCAAGTCTCTCAGTCTCAGAAATTAAGTCATATTGTTCTGTCTTCTATCCCCCTCTATTTTTGTTGTATGTTTTGGGGTGTTTTTTTTTGTAATAAGTTGAATTTTCTTTGTAATTATTCATCAAAACTTCCCCTCTGTTCCTCTGATCTCTCTCTCTCTCTCATTGAGATATCCCCTCAGCCCTGTGAATGGGTGGAAATATTAAAAGGTCTGACATTTTTCATGTCATTTTCATTGTGTACTTCAGCAACAGATGAATTCTGTGTTCACCCTGTACAGTGTAAAAGCTTTCCCTGCCATGTATTCAAGCATTTGTCTAATTTCTTCTAAATTTTAATTTTAATCTCATTACATTTAGTATCAACACATTTACAACTATTAATCTAGTTTGTACATTCTGAATCAAATAGTAAATCATTACTGATGCTGTTGTTCAAGACTGCAATCTCATTTTCTAATTCCAACATAGCATCATTATTTTAATAAGAATGGCCATCACTTCATAGTCACATTTATTGATTAAGTTAAATCACAATAAATGCTACTCCCTTCTTTCAACTCTTTTGTAAATTTCCATAAATATATTTGTGCCTGATGCATACATATAATAATGTATTGTCAAGTTGTAAGCTCTGATACTTACTTAATTTCTTTTCAAAAAGCATTAACTGTGATGCCAACATTATTAATTACCTGAGCAGGAGAAATGAAGAAAAACAAAAAACATGCAATTAGTTGTCAAGCACAGGCAAATTATTAGTAGATCCACCATGATTAATTAATATGCCTGTAGGTATATGTGCAGTGCATGCATGTGTGTATTTGTGCATGTATATATATATATATATATATATATATATATATATATATATATATATATATATATATGTATATCTGTGTGTGTGTGCGCACATGAATGTTTGCGTGTATATATGTGTATATGTACATGTGTGTGTGTGCATGCATGTATCTGTGTGTGTAGATATGCATATGTGTGTGTTTGTGTATGTGTAATGTGCGCACATGTGTGTTTTCATAATGACATGCAAGTGCATGTCTGTGTACATATGCATCTGTATGCACAGATGCACATGCATCTACTTGTGTATACATATTCAAGTACATGTGTGTGGGCATACATTGCCATGGAATGGCTTCCTATCTAGGATTAGTTCACTGCCTTGCTGCTGTAATTTGTGCTAAGCTCTGAATCTACCATGACCCTGAATAAAATAAAGCAGGTACTGAAAAACAAATGACTGACTGAGCATCAAAACCTAAGTGAAGGACATAAGTTGTAGCTGTCTCCTCAGATGGATCATGGTCAAATGTGGCCTTAAGCACAATAATTTATAAAGAGCCACCAGGCATACCTATATCACATTACTTGGCTGTCTTTCCCCAATTACGATAAAACACTGTTCAAATATGTCAGTGTACATACTATTTTTGTCTTCACTTTTATAATGCAGGAATTCAAAAGGCAATGTGTAATGCATTTGCTTACAACCTGAGGCCATCCACTGGATGCAGTTGTCTCTTTCCAGGTGCAGCCTAGGAGTACTGCCTGGTGAAGAGACTTGGGCAGTGTTACACAGTAGACAAATGAAGGATGAGAGAATCAGATACTGAACTACAGGATGCATCTCATTTGCAGCTCATAACCTTGGTCATCTGCCCAAAGTGACAGACAAGCTGCTGTAGCCCAACACTGCAATTCACATGTATGTGCTTGCAAAAAACAAGCTAAATTAAAAATGTATTCATAGTCAAAATACTAACATTAAACTTATAGACTTTATGCTGTGCAGTTTATTCACAAACAAAAAATAAATACATAGCAAAAACAAGAAAAACAGTGATTATACAAAAAGAACATGGCTTATATGATGATGCTCCTGCTTACTGTAATCAATCCCTTCCTTTACACAATACCTAGTCTGGGATGTAGGCCCAAGTAATTATACACACACACACACACACACACACACACACACACACACACACACACACACACACACACACACACACACACACACACACACACACACACACACACACACACACGACCATCAATTATAGCCACTGGTATGACTTTATAGACTTTAAACAAATGAACAGATTCATCAACAATGACCTAGACGTGTATTTCAGCTTGTTGCTATGACAGCGATACATAGCATCAAATTATAAACCTTTATGCCTTCCTAAACTCTTAGTTCAAGAATCACAGACGAAGACCATAATTCAGGAACAGATTTTACATACTGCTATTATATACTTAGAAAGTTGCAAGTATAACAGGTTTTGCATTACAAGCATTTTCTGAAATGTTATAAAGTCTGAAAGTTACATTTGTCCTTAATTTGTGACTACAGTCCACAGCACTTTATCAAATTGTACAAGAAACAGATTACAAATATGAGGAAAAAAAGTTAAGGACAGTTGAGAATTGTGTTCTCTGGGCATGCTCGTGCACAAACGCACACACACACACACACACACACACACACACACACACACACACACACACACACACACACACACACACACACACACACACACAGTCATGAATTGCAGTCACTTGCATGACTGTACATTTCTGATATCTGCTTGAGATCAAGTGAATGAATAAAGGAATACTGGTTGAGAAGTTTATCTTAGCTCACTGCTGTCAGAGCCACACAGTGCAAACTACTGCAACTCCCTTCTACCCTTTCAACTTCTCAGCTCAAGACTCATAGAAAAAGACCCAATGTCAGGAACATATTTTAAATATTTCTATTATACTTAGAAAGTTTCTAAAATAATAAACTGCATTATCAGGCATTTTCTGGATACAAAGTCTGAAACTCCTATGCCTGTTATTACTTAGTAACTACAATCTATAGTAATTTGCCAGAAAACCAGAACTTGTATAAGGAACAGAACAAAAAAATCCCAGCTTTTTTTGCTCAAGAATTCTGGACAAAGCCAAAAATAAGGGAATAAAGGTCTAAACAAGGACAAACTTTAAATATTATTATTTTTTTCATTTCATATATTCAGCAGGTAAATACTCTGGACAAAGCCAACCCTTTCATGGGTGGGCTGGCAGCATAGTCTGGTTAAATATTTTGTTCAAACTCATATAGAAGGTAGATGGAGGTGGAAGGAACCAAATCCTGTACTTCATTTGCAGCTTAGATACTTAAGTGCCAGATAACCTTAATTTACTTAAAGTGCTAACAAAACAACAACTGTTGCTTGGACATGCATGTTCTGATCAGTAAGAACAATGAAAGTGAAATGGCTGGCATTACTGACTGACTGTATTCCTCAGAGATTTGCTTGAAAATGAAGATGTCAATGAGGGACAGGGCATAAATATGAGACAAAACAAGACATGTTTTATGTAATTGGGGACAGACAAGTGGCAGAAAACTATAATTACCTTAAAAACTTAACAGAACAAAAGGTTTTGCATTGGCATGCCATTTCTGAACAAGAACTATGAAACTCTAACAAATGGTATTATTGTCTGATTGCAATCCTCAGTGACTTACTAGAAAATGAAGCATTTTAGGAGGATGAATTCTAAAACACGAGCCAAAATTATGATATTCTGTAAGACTTCACACACACACATACACACACACACACACACACACGCACACACACACACACACACACACACACACACACACACACACACACACACACTCACTCATGTATTGCCTAATAACTTCCCATACCTACACTAAATATGACAATCTTCAGAGAGGTGCATGCTTTACCACAAATGCTGCTTTTGCAGGCTTCTGCTCTACTGGTCCATTTTGACCTTTGATGAGAACCAGTAAGTCTCACTCTTTCACATTGGTCTAAATTTGAGCCAGTGGAAGAGAAAAATGTATCTGGCATATGTTAAAATAGAGCAGCTAAGCAGACAAGGTAAATGGGGTTGAGAGATGCTGGAGGGGGACAATTTCTTTTCTTTTTGACGTTTATAGGCTCACCCCACTAGGACCTAGTCAACTGACCAGGTCATCTTGTGCTGGACCCAGACCTGCTCTCTTTATCAAAAGACTTGCCCTTGCTCTTCATTCCACAGTGTTCCATATACTTTTTATTTAAATATGGCAGTAATCACTTTGCTGTAATAGACTAAAGGATGTCATAAAACGCAATGGTCAGCTGAAAGCAGATGAGAAAAAAATATGAATCTTAATCTTGGTCACTCTGCAATAGCAATTTCATGCAATTCTGTGTCAAAGGGGAGCCAGAGCCTGCCCTGCCAATTGGTGGGTGCCAGACTAACTAAGAAACAATAATCCTAGCCATCAGTCTATAAATCCACCCTAGTTCCCTCCTTTTCTTTGGTTCTGCATGTCTAGGATGCATTCTTTTCACACTCATTTAGTGTCATGTCACAGACTCAAATAAATGGTCATTTTCCTTAGCATACCTTTGCTTTACTTCTTATACTGCACTCCTCTTCTTTAGTCCAACTATTTCAGAAGAATATAAATGTACTTTTAATTTTTGGAAATCTTATATGGAGCATTACATGAGAATTTACACCCCCCAAAAAGCTCTCCACAGTAAGGTATTTTCTTCTTCTATGGCTACCTTTTGGTTAATGTATATAATTACTACCATTGCTACATTTATTCAGACCTACATTTAATCATTCCTCGTCTGCTTATAGTTATTTTTCTTATGCATACCAGATTATTGAGGCATATTCAAGGAACACCATTTATTGCAAGACTATAACTCAAATCCCACAGCTGTTCCACCATGCGATCACAGGAAGATCTATTAAATCATGTATCACATTGACTCACTTTTTACAAGACTTCTCTGAGGTCTATACATTCTGCTTCCAAAGAGGATGTGATAACCATTTTGTTTCTTTTATTTCCAGCTTAGTAACACCCTTGAATATTGGAATCTAATATAAAAATAATTATGATAAGTCCTTTTGTTATAACCATAATGTTAACAAGGCATTTTCTTTAAAATGCAGCTTAAGCGAGCACTTCCTTGTTAGACTTTTCAGGGCAGTGACCAATACAAATAAATGCACATATGACTGGTTTAACATGTTGCACTATCTTAAAATTTATTAATTAATTATCTGTCTAGGATGCTTATGGTTCCTTCCACTGTACTAGGTACAATACAGTTTTTTTGGTTTCTACAATAAGTTAGTGATCACAGTGCCAACTCATGAACTGTTATTTCCCAATACCACTCTATATTCCATTAGTTGCCTGAGGTACTATTTTATAATTTTCATGTCATATTCCATTTTTTGGCTGTCTTTGAGGATTTTTTATGTTTCTTTGATTAATTCTCTTTCTGTATGATGTATAGTTTGCAACATATGACACTATTTTTTGAAACATTTAACATGTTTTATAGCTACAGAGTACCACAATGTAACTAATTATGTGATCTAGTTTCCTGCACTGTTGTACAATCTGAAGAATAATGTGTATGAATTGACATCATCATATCACCTCATGTCTGCTTCTTTTAAGTATAATAACCCACATATCTTACACAATGTCAGAACCAATCAGTATTACAGGACAAAGTATTTGTTTCAAACATGATTCAAGTACTGCATCTGAAATAATCACTGTCTGCAAGGCAGTTGGCCTGAAAAGTAGAACTTCTGGACTGAGAACTTCCATTTATTCCTGGCTACAATTGAAGTGACTAAAAAGCATGTTGCAGGGTGTGATGGGTCCCTACTCTAGGCCAACAATCAAGGAGACTCAATCCTCACCACTGGCTCTGGTGAGGGATGGTCAGTAAGAGCAAAGATGGATTCACACAGTATTTTCAGATGCAGCTCACTGCACAAAGTACATTTTCCCTTAAAAACACACAGGGAGCATGCTCCTGACCTGGGGCTGGGCTCTGGTTCTCTCTCCAGACCCACACAAAACTCCACACTGACCACTTTGCAGCTCTGTGCCCCTCTCCACAGTAGCTGACACACACTTAGATATTTGAGTTTCACACACAGATACACACTTGGGAAAAGCTGGCAGATAGTTACTAGCTGTGCTCCTTTCTGCCCAGACTCTGAGGTAATCACGCTGCCACTAGTCAGCTACCCTAAAGCTCTTACAAAGGGATCTCAATTATACAGTGCAAAATTAGTATTAACACAAATGGCAGGGTGTGACCAAAGCAGCAAGGCTTTCAGGAGCAGCCATACTGTCGCTAAAACATGCATAAGTACTCTCAAGATGTTAACGGTATTCTCTAAAGGACCAGCCACAATGAAAGGTATTAAAAGATTTAATGATAAATAATAAAAGAGAAAACAGGAAAATACTGAATACAACAAACAACAGAGTTTCAACCACAGAGATATAAAATAATACAGTTGGACAGTTTCTCACAGATACAGAAAATAATACCAAACTATTCTCACTAAATGCCCATGACTAACTAAAGAATTACTGTTCCCTGACTGCTTACTAAAGCAAGCCAAGCTGATGAGTGCTGAATGTCTTACCACAGCAAAAGTCAGCTGATGTCTGTCCTTGTTTGTGTGGATGTGTGAGATATATATCCTGTCAGAAATCTTTCCTATCAGATTCTAAAGTGCTACTTTGAGGGTTCCAAAAAACAGATGCTGGCTAGAGAATGACATCACCTCTGGTCACCTGACTCTGGTAAAATACACACAGAGAGGTTTGCTAAGATTTGTGGCAGCATCTGAAAGCTGTAACACAATTTCAAACTTTCCACCCTTCCAGGGTTCTCTGATAAACATACACATTTGATCAGCTACAACAAAACAACCTAATATACGTGCATACATTATTTCGGTCCAGCAGGACCTACTGTTGATGCATTTTTAACACAAGTAACTTTACAAATATATTTTTAACTAAAACATTTGTACAACTCAGTGTGATAGTAAAATAACATAAAATTCTTTACAAAACTTCAACTAGCTATGCTGCCATATGTACACATGTACTGCCCTACACTCCCTGGTATAGATGGCACCACCTCATAACATCACATCTCCCCCCCCTTTAAAAACTCAAGCTAGTTTTTCAAGTGATCCTTTTAAAAACATTGCTTGAGAGAAATGGGGTTGTCTGGGAACACATTAACATATACCCTGTCTTGACAGCCCATCTACATTGGCTTAGCTGACCCCACTATGGCACTGCACTGTCAAGTCATATGCCTGTAACCCTAGGCTCCACCTTAATAACTTGGCATTTTGCTGACTGTCTCAATGTAGCCATATATCCCCTTCAGACTCCTCTTGCCACCTACAACAAATACTCAGCATCAGGGCCTCCTTATCATGGTAAGGCTTCATCATGTTAACATGGTACAATTTGTGCTCCTGTTCCCTGCCTAACAGGTTTACCATGTAATTAACATCACTGACCTTCCTTACCACTTTGAAGGTTCTCCCCAAGCCACCTGCAGCTTATTGTAGTCTGACAGGAATGAGAACCATAACCTGCTGTCCCACAACAAACTCTTGGGATCAAGCATTCCTGTCATACCAGACCATTTTCTGCTGTTGAGCTCCTGCCAGGTTCTCCTGGGCCAGGCCCATGAGCTCCCTAAGCCTTGTCCTGATGCTTAGGTCATATGCCACAACAGACTCCTTGTGGGATTCACACTCATCCTCCCACTCATCACAAATCAAATCTACTGGGCCCCTCACCCTATGCCCATACAGCAACTCAAAGAGTGAAAAATCTGTGGATTCCTGGGGTACCTCTCTGCATGCAAACAGCAGATGGGGCCAATATTTGTCCCACTCTCTCTCTTAAACTGGTCTACAAATGCCTATAGCATGGTCTTTAGTGTATAGTTTAACCTATCCACAAATCCATTAGTCTGGGGGTGGTAGGGGGTGATCTTTAGATGCTTCACCCAATAGCACCTCCACAGACAAGCCAGCAGGTCTGGCATAAAATTGGCACCTCTGTCAGTCAGTATTTCTCTTGGGAAACCTACCCTGCTGAAAATCACTAACAAAGCATTTGTCACCTTCTCTGCCTCGATGGAGGACAGAACCACAGCCTCAGTGTAGCTAGTAGCATAATCTACTACCACCAGGATATAATTCTTCCTTGTGGGATGTAGGGTACTCAGAGGCTCCACACTATCCATAGCTATCCTCTGAAATGGCTACTCAATCACAGATAAAGGCATCAAAACAGCTTTGACCTTGTCTCCTGCCTTGCCTACTTTTTGCATTGCTGACAGGTCCTGCAGTATCCTGTTACAGCCCTTGCAGTCCCAGGCCAATAAATGTTCTACATAATATGTCTTTTGGTATGCTTTATGTCCATATGACCTGCAAAAAGAATGTCATGGGCTAGAAGTGCCAAAGGGTAAGATCTGGGCACTACCAACTGATGTATTACCTCACCCTCTAGCCCTCCCTCAGGGGTCCACTCTCTAAATACTAATCCTTTCTTCTAGTACACAGTCTCCCCTTTTCCTTGAGAATCAGGTGCCTCCTTAGCTACCTCCCTCAAGCCTCATAATGCATGGTCCGAAAGCTGAGACTATTTCAATTCTACCTTTGTGAACCTTCCCAGCTTCCTTTCCACTGGAAGCCTGGTGTCTACTGACAGCATTGCCTCACTGCAAATGTGGGTACTACCACTCACCTCTGACCTTGCAGTCAACCTGTCCATGGGAATATCAGTACCTAGCAGCATCTGTGGCTCATGTTCAGGCTCACCTCTGGAAATAGCCACCCTACTAGCCCCAGCTTCAGGTGTGGGGTCTATCATGGCCTCCCCCAAGCTACCTGACCCAAAAGCCTGTCTACAAGTCTGACTGCATGTAACTGCATGCACACAAGGTACTGCATTGTCAAAATTGCCTGCTTCCCTGACTAAACTAAACTAACAAAAATAAATAAAACTGTTGCTGAAATGAAACTCTGTGTGCTTACCTTGTGGCTGCTGAGAGTACACACACCTTCAGTGACAACTGTCCACCGGCTACTAAAGTTCAATTAATATCCTACCCAGCTGCCAGCAATATGTGATGGGTCCCTACTTCGGACCAGCAATCAAGGAGATTCAGTCCTCACCAGTGACTCTGGTAAGGGATGGTCACTAAGAGCAAAGATGGATTCACACAGTATTTTCAGATGCCGCTCCCTGCACCAAGTACAATTCCCTTAAGAGTACACAGGGAACACACTCCAGACCTGGGGCTGGACTCTATCTCCCCAGACCCATTCAAAACTCCATACTGACCACTTTGGAGCTCTGTGTCTCTCTTACCAGTAGCCGGCACGTACACACTTGGATACTTGAGTTTCACACACACATAAACACCTGGGCAAAGTTGGCACAGATTTACTAGCTATGGTCCTTTCTGCCCAGACTCTGATGTAATTACAATGCCAACAGTCAGGTACCCTAAGGCTCTTACAAAGGGTACCCAATTATACTGTGTACAGTTAATACTAATACTAATGCAAATGTTAGGGCATGACAAAAACAGCAACACATTCAAGAGTGGCCACAGTGTTACTAAACAAGCATAAGTACTCTCAAGATGTTAAAAGTATTCTCTAAAGGACCAGCTACAATGAAAGGTATTAATGATACATAATAAAACAGAAGCAGGAGACTACCAAATAAACAACAGTTTCAACCACAGATATATAAAAAGAATACATTTGGATAGTTTCTCACAGATGCAGCAAACAATACTAAATTACTCTCTCCAAATGTCCCTTACTAACTATGGAATTACTATTCCCTGACTACTTACTAAATCAAGGCAAGCTGATATGTGCTGAGTGTCTTACCACAGAAAAAGCCAGCTGATTTCTGTCCTTGTCTGTGTGTATATGTGGGAGATATATCCTGTCAGAACTCTTTCTTGTCAAATTCTAAAATGTTGCTGTGAGGGTTCCAAAGAAACCAGATGCTGGTTAAAGGATGACATCACCTTCAGTCACCTGACTCTGGTACAATACATACACAGAGGTTTGCTAAAATCTGTGGCAGCATCTGAAAGCTATAACACAATTTCAGACTTTCCACCCTTCCAGGGTTCTCTGATAAACATACAAATTTAATCAGATACAGAAATACAACCCAATATACATGCATACATTCCTTCTGTCCAGCAGAACCTACTGTTGATGCATTTTTAACACAAGTAACTTTACAAATATATTTTTAACTCAAACATCTGTACAAATCAGTGTGGTAGCCAAATAACATAAAATCCTTTACAAAACTGCATATGTACACATGTATTGCCCTTCTCTCTCTCTGGCACAGATGGCACTTCATAACATCACACAGGAGAATAAATTAAATGTAATACCATATATGCATTACAAGGAGGGTTGGAGAGGGGGGGAGAGAGAGAGAGAGAGAGAGAGAGAAACAGTGACAGTATAGATCTGATGAGAGAGACATTTCAGATACTGTAAGCCCCCCCCCAAAAAAAATCTGCCATATGAAGATCATTTGTTTTTCACAAGTACACAAGGTTTCATTGGAAGTACTGATGCTTAAGAACTGAGTTAAGCAATCAAGCCAGAAAATGTATACTTGGAGAGTTATCTGATTATTTATTATTAGAGACAACTGTGAGTGGTATACAAAATTATATTGGGGATTTACATAATGGTTAAGGTGTTTACCTCACATATACAAGGCACAGGGTTTAAGTCTGACCTCTGGTTACCCCTACATTTGTAATGGTCTACAGAATGATAGCTAGTATTTATCTATAAACATATGAAAGGACAGTCAGATAGGCAGCAGATGTATATTTAACACCAAGTAAAAAAAAATAGCTGTATGCTGAACCAGTAGAATAAAGAGCTAACAAAAGCATTAAAAGTCTGCAAAACTGCATGTGAAAAAAAGAAAGGATATTTGGCAGTAAGAGAAAAAAATAAGTAGCGAGAAGCATGAAAAAAACATCTTTGAGAAGTTTTGCGTGAAGCATAATTTGAGAAAAAAAGGAAATTCACTGGGTTACTTACTTATGAGCTGTACAAAGGCAATTTTTTCATTATAGTCTGCAAGAAGCAAGAACTGATATTGCTGCTGGAAAGAATTAATACAGTGGAGGTGAACCAAGGAAACTTCAGTTTTCAGTGTATGGCATTGCAAAAGTGTAAGACTTAGAATTCATTGTAAAATGAGGACTAGGCAGAGTTGTGTACAAAAATACCTCAAGATAATTAAACAGAATATGACATTAACTACACACTAGGGTAGAATATAATATGATGTCTGCTCAAACTTTTGAAAGGAAATAAGATGTAGCCTTCCCTGCATATGTCTAATCTACTGTAAAACTTCCCTGTATTCTAATCTGTATTCTCAAGGTCACCCCTGTAGCATTAAATGGGACCTGTTATAAAATAAAGAAATATAAAACAAAAATCGGCACAGAGAGGAACAAATTGACACCAAGAACACTCTCTGTATGCTGGAAAAACAAGAAATTCACTCAAGTGATGAAAACACAATTTATTCCATGATGTGATAAAAACTACACAGCATCAGCAGCATATAAAAAATAAAATGTATACTGCACAGTAACACAATATCCACAGTCAAGCGCTTTTGTCCAACCTGACTTTTTCAGAATTGCTTGTTGAGTCTTCTGTTCATCGATAATGCTCCCCAATGAACATAAAACATCTTTCTGCTGGGCAGCAAGAAACCAGACGGTCCGGCCAGAAAGATGTTTTATGTTCATTGGGGTACATTATCGAAGAACAGAAGACTCAGCAAGCAATTCTGAAGAAGTCTGGATGGATGAAAGCGCTTGACTGTGGATATTGTGTTACTGTGAAATAAAGAAATATAGCCATATCAAGTGTGCAATTTAACTTGTGCTTGTACAGTGCATTATTGACATTTAAACTACTAATATTGTAATAGGGTTCATATATTCTCCTCCTTAAAGCTCATTCAGTTTAACTACATAGTACCCATGACACTAGTCACAAAATGCAATATAAACCACACCTTCTGATAACACTCACAGACATAATCCAATTTAAACTCACAGTTGTGGGACCTTAACTTCAAAAATTGTCCTTCATAAATATATTTATATTGATGATAAGACCCACATCTCTTCATTCCACTACCTATACTGATGGTCTTGTGATGGTCCCTTTTAACACTCCCTATTTCAAGTCTTTCCTTAATATTGGGGTATCTTTTTTACACAAACTGTGGTTGACTTCCTAACATCTTATTTGTAATATTATCATATTTAATAATCTTCCAGTTATTCATTATTTGTTTAACGGTGTTGCTTTCACCCCCAAATTGAATTACCATAGTATGTTCTTAGTTTTCACTCAACCCTGCTTTCTGTAATTTATCAACACAACATATTCCTTTCCTCATAACTCACTTCCTCACTTCTTAAACACTTCTTTAATTTCAAGGAACATTTCTTTTTCAAGGTACTCCCTATTGATAAGCATGTTAATAAATGCGTCAATTTCATTAACAAACTGATCTTCAGACACTATTCTTGCTTTGTGTGCCATCTGTTATTTAAGTAATCCTTTCTTTTGACATAAAGTGTGGTTGCTGGAAAACTGCAAGAAATTATTTGAAAAAGTTAGTTTCCTATATAACCAAGAACTGAACTTCTAATGGATAAAATCTTTAACAATTAAATATCTAAATAGTTAATATTTTCATTAGAGTGAGTAAAAGTAAACTTTAAAAATTCAGTAGTACTATTCAAGATTTAATAAAATCAATCATTTAATTGTAATAAATTACTTTTCCAAATTGCAAAAATATTGTCAAAAAAAACTTAAGAATGTAGCCACTTATTGCATATACTCAGATATGAACCATAATTTTGTTTGCGGTGGTGCAGCAGTAGCATTGTCGCCTCACAGCAAGAGGTTCTCCTGTTCGATTCTCAGCCGGAGCGCCTTCTGTGTGGCATCTGCATGTCCTCCTCATGGTCGATTGGCGTTCAAAAGACATGCGTGAATGGGCGTGCCTTAGTTGAAGGTTGAGCGTTGGGCTGACACCTCGGTACCATAAAAATCGACTGCTAATCATTAGCGGACCAGAGTTCAGCTGTGGTGACCCCTAACCGGGAAAAACGGAAAGAAAAACAACAACAACCATAACCTATACTGAGCCAGAAGATATAGCAAACCTCCTGGCTGATAAATTTAGATCCAGCTTTACTTCTCTCTCCCCCTTAACCTTGCCTCAGGAAATATCATCATATATAACTCCTCCTACTATCACTAGGGAACAGGTCCTTAATGCTCTCTTAAAGACCAAGAACTCTTCATCAATGGGTCCAGTCAATATCCCAGGGTGGGTTCACTACATAATCTTGAAAGTTTGAAATACTGAATTTCAAAATCTTGAGACTATACAGCCAAAAGCCTTAAATGCCGAAAGACCAGAAGTACGAAATCCGAAATCCCGAACGTACAACACACACACACACACACACACACACACACACACACACACACACACACACACACACACACAACTTCCCCCCACAATCAAACATATCATCCTACACTACAGATAAGCAGGGGGGCAAGCCCCCCTGCACCCCCATGTGGGGGGTTGTGCCCCCCACACCCCCTCTACTTAAATATACTAACTCCAAGATAGCTAAACAGACACACAAGGGAAACTCACACCCACATATTTTACAGTCCCTCACACACACACATCACAGTCATAACACACACTAACGCACACTAAAGCCCCTAACCAACACACTTACAAATATATACTTACCTGAAT